>NW_022631079.1:4559656-4570355 GCF_010015895.1 Lontra canadensis
AAGAGAGCTGCCAACTGGCAGCCCCGGGGACAGGACAGAGAAAATGTTGACAGAATGGCAAGATTAGCCATATCTCATTTTCAGTTTGCTCTGGAACAAAAGCCCACGTTTGAAGTTGCTTACATACACCTGGCGGGCATGTACATAGAAGTCGGCGACTACGGGAGAGCGGAAGACATGTACCAAAAAGTGCTCTGCTTGAAATCACTCAAAGAAGAAAAACTGCAAGAGATCCATTTCTACTATGGTCAGTTTCAGGAATTTCAAAAGAAGTGTGAGATCAATGCAATTATCCATTATCTGAAAGCAGTAAAAATAGAGAAGGCATCACTGTTAAGGGATAAAAGTATCAATTCTTTGGAGAAATTGGCTTTAAGGAAACTTCGTAGAAATGCATCAGATGTAGAAAGCTTGAGCATTCTCGGGTTCATCTATAAAGTCAAAGGAAAGATAAATAAGGCCCTGGAGTACTATGAGCGGGCCCTGCGGCTGGCTGGCTGCTGACTTTGGGAACGCTGAGACAGAATCCCTAGCCGTGGAAATGTGAACCTCGTTCACATTCTGTTTGACTTTTAGGTAACCCTAAACCTAAACTCTAAACTCTAGTCATTTTTTCTGCTTGCTACTTTCAGAAACATATTAAGTAATTAAGTAATCTGCTATAGTGATAGACGTTTTTAACATTTATACTCAAACCTGATAAAATATTGTTTGTAGTCAGTAGTGAAGAGTGAGAGAGATATACACACATTTCTGTATGTGAGAGTGAGAGGAACCATTTCTCTGTGAATGTTATCTAGCAGAAAAGCAATTTTTTGAGTAGATTTGTAGCAAATAAAGCAGTGGATTTACATAAAATGAAATGTTTAATTCATTCATTTTTATCAACAAATCATTTTCAGTGTTAGATACCGACTATGGTGATGTGGGGGAGGAAAAAAGTCTTTTTACTCTACCCATCTTAGGTTCACTGGCCAGGACCCCATAGTGAGACTGGTAAGGACAGATGAACAAGAGAAAAACAGATTTATCAACACATGCATCTCACATACACATGGGAGCGCCCAGCAATGAGTAACTCAAAGGGTGGTTTGAACCTGGACTTCGGGGCGCCTGGGTGGCTCAGCGGGTTCAGCCTCTGCCTTCGGCTCAGGTCATGATCTCAGGGTCCTACCATCAAGCCCTGCATTGGGCTCTCTGCTCAGCAGGGAGCCTGCTTCCCACCCACCTCTCTGCCTCTCTGCCTACTTGTGATCTCTCTGTCAAATAAATGAATAAAACCTTAAAAAAAAAAAAAAAACCTGGACTTCCAGAGCATTCAAACAAATGAACATTACATTTAGAGAAGGGATAAGAAAAAGGAAAAGAACCTTGAGTTTCTAGTGTGGCAAACTGTAGGAAGGTAAATATATGGGGGAAATTAATGGAAAATAAGAGCTAGTTAATAATGTCTGTTGTGTAGATTTCTCCAGTAGTGACTCTGCGCTGATAAAGGCCTAGAGTTGTCTCAGGCAATCAACTTCTCTCTCCGGGTGGAGGGGTAGAGAGGATAACGGGACACATTTACAAAGGTATGTACTGCTTTTAGGCAGATAGGGGATTGCAGAAAGTTTTCCTTACATCTGCTTCTTCTTAGTTGCCTTCAGTTGAAAATAATCCACATGCCAAGTGCCTCGGTGGCTTAGTCCCTTACGCATTTGCCTTTGATTCAGGTCATGGTCTCAGGGTCCTGGGATTGGACCCACATCAGGCTCCCTGCTTCCCCCTCTCCCTCTGCCTCTCCTCCTGCTCATGTGCGTGCGCATTCCCTCTCTCTCTAAAATAAATAAATAAAATCTTTAAAAATAGAAACAATAATCCATATGCCAACGGGACCTATTTTAGGATGGCATATGCTGCTGTCCTTCAGTGAAGAAAGCAGACATTTTCCCAAACCTCCTGAAGTTCACAATCCAGACAGAGAAACAATAAAACAAGTGCACAGTCAAGTCAAGGTCAAATTTCTCCATGAAGTTAATTTATTGCCAAATTGTTCCAAGCAGCTTCTCTTGTTTTATGCTTTTTGAAGCACTATTTATTCAGTCATTTTCTGGGCTTGATCAAGAAATTGGAAAAGGATACTAAATGATTTTTTTTTATTTATTTGACAGGCAGAGATCACAAGTAGGCAGAGAGGCAGGCAGAGAGAGGAAGGGAAGCAGGCTCCCCGCTGTGCAGAGAGCCCGATGCGGGGCTTGATCCCAGGACCCTGGGATCATGACCTGAGCCGAAGGCAGCGGCTTAACCCACTGAGCCACCCAGGTGCCCCAAGAAATTGGAAAAGGATACTAAATGATTTGAGAGACCATCAGTAACAATCACCTTTGAGTATGACACTTAATGAAAGCGGTTGCACACTGAGCAGTATTTTTTTTTAAGATTTTTTTTATTTATTTGACAGATAGAGATCACAAGTAGGTAGAGAGGTAGGCAGAGAGAGAGGAGGAAGCAGGCTCCCTGCTGAGCAGAGAGCCTGATGTGGGGCTTGATCCCAGGACACTGGGACCATGACCTGAGCCAAAGGCAGAGGCTTTAACCCACTGAGCCACCCAGGCGCCCCCTGAGCAGTATTTTTAAGAAAAAAAAAATAAGGAAACCACGTGATTTTTTTCATTCTTATATTTATTTTGGGGGGAGGATATATTAATTTCACACTGCGGCTGTAACAAGTAAGTAAAACTTGGTGGCTTAAAATCACAGAAATGTATTGTCTTACAGTCCTGGAGGTCAGAAATTTGAAATGGGTTTTGTTGGACTGAAATCAAAGTGTTGGCACAGCCACGCTGCCTCCTGAGGTTCTCGGGGACAAGCCCTCTTGTACCTTTTCCAACTATGACAGGCTGCCTGCATTTCTTGCTGGGGACCCTGAGCCACAAGAATATAAGTCCTCAAGGAATTCACAAACAGACTGCACAGGCCTCTGGATTTCTCCCAGAATTCTATAGGAATTGAAGGGACAGAATTTTTATCATCGAAGGGCAGGCATCAGAGTTACAGAGGTGCAATCTTCCCCACTCACTTATAACTAAAACCAGAGATTTAGAAGAGTGAAAAAATGGCATCTTATAGTGCCTATATATTTGGGGTAGGAGCCAGGTGGTGCTAAAAATGAGTTTGACCACTGCCAACTCTCCCGACTGAGAAATACTCAGTGTAAAGAACTGTTGGATAATTGGCTGACTCTTGACTAGGCAACCCTTCCCAGGTATTGCTATCCATTGTTTGCTGCCTGAAAACAGAGCTCATTCATGCAAAATAAGTATTTGGATTATGTGATCTGTTTATGTGAAGTGTGCTTGACAGTCTGCAGAGACCACAGTTATTAGAGTGTCTTATAACCGAATACCATCTCTCTAACTCCTCCCTCCTTACTCTGAAGGAGGTCTCTGCACCCTCAGGGCTCCGTAGCTCTAACACGCGGAAGAGCCTGGATGTTTGCGGAGAAAAACAACAAGCAGCAAATCCAGAAAAAGAGATGCTTTTTGGTATTGAAAACGCTATTGCCAAAATTACACATGACCATCTCCAGGCATTACCAAGAAGTCTCTAAATTGACAGCTGACTTCTAGAAGCTAGCTACACCCATGGAAATGACTGGCAGAACCTTAGCTGGTGTGCTCGTTTAGAGTTTCCAAAATTTCTCCAAGTGCCTAGGGAATATCTCTCACGTCCCCTAAATCACACCAAGCCACAGCTCCTGCCATTCACTACTGTGAAGGTGCCCCAGGCCAGATCTTTGCTACTGCTGTCTACACACTACAGCAAGCTTCAGTTCCTTGGGGACCCTCCCGGCCACCGATGTCTCCATTCTCCTGCTGCTGCTCGTGCGGGAACTGCATTGGGAATGGGGACCCCCACCCCGTAGCCTGCCTCAGCTTGAATGTCCCACCCTCAGTCTGCATCCACATCTCTGTGGCTTGTCCCCAGCCACACCAAATGTGCTAATAGCCACCACCACTCTGGAGTCCCACGTGGAAGGGAACAGGCCTTCTCTGACATTCCCTTGATGACCACGCTTTCACCCAGGCCTCTTCTTGAACTCCAGGGCCATCCCCAACGGCTCTTCATCTGTGGTGAGCTCTTCCTCTCCTACCTGAAATCCAGCTCTCTCTCTCTCAGGCTGTGTTGCGAGGATGAACTCAAATGAAGTCAAACAAACACATGAGGGTATTATTTATGGGACTGATTCTCAAGGAGGGAGGTGTGAGGGGAGAAGAGAAAGTTGCCTTGGGGGGGTGGGGGCGTTGCTTTTAGCAACTTACCATTTTGACTGTTGCAACTGCAGGGTGCTACTAGCATCTAGTGGGCACGTGGAAGGATGCTGCTTCCGTAGCTCACGATGCTGGGCAGCTTCCCACAACACAGAATTACCCAGCCCAAATGGCAGTAGCTCCAACGTTGACAAACCCTCTCCTACACCTATTTCTTAGAAAAGTTACTACTTAAGTTTGGCTTCCCAAGGAGATTTTAGATCAACTGCCATGCTTCACTTTCTATTTCCCTTTGTCACTAGCTGTTGTGTTTTACATGTTGATCAGAATGAATTCAAAAGACAGGGCACTACTGATTTTCCCAAGAACACACCCAATCCAATAGTCTGTGAAAAAAGATCTATATTCAAATTCCATCTAGTAATTTTGATATGTTCAACACACACACAACAGCCAGGCATGTTTCTTCCATATCCTGAAAATGTACCTTCCTTTGAAATTTTTACAGATGGCTTTTGTGTTTCTGAATTTGAATTCCTAAACAATATAAGTAGAAAAGCAGGATTTTTTTTTCTGTTCATGTTTACCTCTGATTACTTAGTTGCTATCCATCTAAACCGTAATAAGCAAAGACAATCTCTCGGCCCAGATACGGTTAAAAGAAAAGAAGGGAAAGAAGTAGGAATGAGCCAGAAAACAATCAACTCACTGAAAATTTTTCAAGCACAGGAGTGCTATTAAATTTTTCTACATCCTTGGTAAACAGGAAACTGTGGGTTTATTTTTCGCCCACAACAAGCTGTTCAGTACCTTTTCTAAAATGTGGCTTCCTGGGTCACCTGGGTGGCTCAGTTGGTTAAGCATCTGCTCAGGTCATGATCCCAGGATCCTGGGATCCCAAGATAGAGCCCTGTGTCAGGCTCCCTGTTAAGTGTGCAGTCTTCTTCCTCTCTCTCTCCCTGCTCCTGCTCTCTCTTTCTCACTCACTATCTCTCAAATAAATAAATAAAATCTTTACAAAAGTTAAATAAATAAATAAAACATGGCTTCCTGCTTCAGCGAAATAGGCCAATGCCAGTACCTCTCTGACCTCATTTCTTATGACTTTTCCCCTACTCTTGCCACTCCAACCACATCATCCATGGATGGCAAGTACGCTCCCACCTCCCAGGGTTTGAACTTTCTTCCCTGCCCCACAACCACAGCGCTTTGAACTTTCCCTGCCTGAACTTCCTTTTCTGGCCACATAACCACAGTGCTCACTCCTGCACCTGCTTCAGCTCTTTACTCAAAGGTCACTCAGTGAAACCTCACCTCCCCCACATATTTATAATGGAAATACCCTGCACTGTAACCTTCTCCGTAGTACCATCTGACACATGCTGCTTTTTTGTGCATTATCTACTCCCTCCAGAAATTAACTCCATGAAGGTAGGTCCCTTGTCTGTTTTCTTTGCTTTATTGACCTTGTCTGGCACAATGTCTGGCTCTTAGAAGTTCAATATAATTTGTTGAATCAATGAACAAATTATTGAAGTCCAAAGGGACAAAAATTTTAGTGTATGGATATTTGGCACTTTTTGCTTAGATTCCCAATACCACCCCTATCTTTATTCCCAATACCACCCCTATCTTTATTAGAAGTCTACTAAGCAAGCATAGTTTCCAAGGGCACATAAGACAAGCACTGTCACAACTCTGGATAGGGGTGTGGAAATCTCGGGAAAGCCATTCGGCAACAGCTATCAAATTTTTTAAATATATATTCATTTTGACTCCAAAGTTTCTCTAACTTTACCCAACGGGAGTAATGGCACAAGTGCTCAGAGGAGCACCTGTATTGTCTGTTCAATCAAGACAGGAAGCAGGGACGTCTCTCCCCTTAGGATGCAGAGACACAGAGCATCACGGCCATCCTCACAACAAAATAACAGGAAACAATCTCCTGTTGTGTGTTTTTTTTAAAGATTTTATTTATTTTTTGAGAGTGCGCCCGCGTGCAGCGAGGGGTAGGAGCAGAGGGAGAACCAGACTCCCCGCTGAGCAGGGTGCCCAGGGTGGGGCTCCATCCAAGGAACCTGAGCCAAAGGCAGACGCTCCACCGACTGAGCCACCCAGGCGCCCCTCTCCTGTCATTTTATTAAAAAAAAAAAAAAAAAAAAAAAAAATAACTGGAGGGGCACGCACACACGCCCAGGCAGGTGAGACCCCCCCCCAAGGTCCACCGACCCCCCCCCACTTCCCCCCCCCCCACCCCCCCCCCCCCCGCCCCCCCCCCCCTTTTTTTTTAAAAAAAAAAAAAAAAAAAAAAAAAAAAGTTACTGGAGTGGCACGCAGACTCGGCGAGGCAGGTGAGACCCCAGACCAAGGTCCAGAGGCCCCGCCTTAATTCCCAACACCAAACCACCCCCAGCTCCGCAAACCTCTTCCCCAGGATCTTGCAGAACCTTGTTTCCTGGATCTGGCCTCCGCCTAACCCGGGAGCAGGGTGACTCCATGGTTTCGTTTTCCCGCTCGGGTGTGGCTTTTATAAAGGCCAAGGCCGGGAACACAGACCTCCCGCCGCAGACACCTGCGGAAGCGCACTCCCGGCCCCGCCCGCACCGCCCCTCAACCCTTGGGAGGGGGACCCCGCCCGTGCCCCACTAGTACCCGCCTCGCTCAGCAGCCCGGGATCCCCATTCTGAGCAGAAAGCCCGAGCAGACGGCCGCCTCCCAGGACCGCGCGCCACCACCATGAAGTGAGGATTTTCTCCGCTGCTGCTCCCAAACTCCGCGTAGGCCTCCGACTCCGTGGCCCGCGCTGCGCGGTGGCCCTTCCAGAGGCTGAGCCCTGGGCGCCCCGCAGAAGGCGTCGGGTTGGGGCGCCCCCGCGAACCCGAGCTCCGCCTGCGCTGGCCTCCCGCTCTCTCCCGGGACTGTCGCTGCGGACTTATCACCTGGACCTGCCGCTACTGCCTGGTGTCTTTCTGACTTCGGGGTCTCAGCTCGTCCCCTGCTGGGAGCTACAGATTCTTGCTGATCCGCCGAGATTTTGTCTTCTTTACGAGCTTAAAGTGTAGGGCTGCTTTTCTCACCCGATTTGTATGCCCAGGAGCTAGCGCCCTACCCTGAACCTGATGAGTGAACCGTCCGCGTTAAAGAGTTGAGCGATTAGAGGCTAAATTCTTGTTCCAAGTCCTAACTCTGAACACCTACTGGTTGGATAACCCAAAGCAACATTTCTTAAACTCCGCGAATCCGTTTCTTATTCGTAAAAACGAATGGCATCCAGATCCTAGGGCTGTGGAGTTAATCAACTGCTTAGCATGTTAATATTTGCAAATGTTGATTACTATTATGTGAAGTAAAAAATGAAATTAATAAGTGCCCCCCCTCTAACATCTGTAGGAAGGGAGGGAGGTTTCAGGAAGGTGCTTGAAAGAAGGAGGAGGACAAAGGGGTGCACTGTATGTGTATGCAGGGTGGCCTGGAAGCCAGTGGACCCCACTGTGGACTGTCCCCCAAGAACAATGAATGACTGCACCTTCCTGGTCAAAAATCAAAATTGCCTAAAGATGAATGTTGCCTCTTTCAGACACAAGAGCCTCTCTGTGCCAGCTTCCCAGAGACAAACTTTAAAAATTAAGTGGACAAAGTTTAAAAGTAAAACTTATCATGGCATCCAGTTGTGTAAAATTCCAGAGTCTGGGCAAAGCACTTCAGTGGCCAACTGAATGTCCCTTTGAGATCTCACGGCCACATTCATATTCCCTGGGACAGCCCTCCTCTACCTCCTTGGGCTGGGCTGGGGCAGACCTTCAGAACAGAAGCAGAAGGTCACTGTACTGTGTGGATGGGCAGGGGGCCGGGCAGGCTGTTAAGGGGTTGTCTTGCCATGATTCTGGTGTGCTTGCACCAGAGAAAGAAACCACTAACCACCAAGGGACAATCATACCAGGTTTCCCAGTCAGGACCATAGAAGACAGTCCAAAACTTATTTTCAGAATCCAAACATAGGGTCAGACAGAGATTATGCCAAAGATATAAAGCCAAGTGGAAAAGGGAAGACTGAAGTGGGAAAAAATTTGGAGCCATCGGCAGGAAGGGAAGAACTAGCAGGAATTCCTCATCTAGAATCTAGATTCTTTTTATGCTAAGCCTAACCCCAGGGCTAGATGTGCCAGAAGCTGCCAGTGTATATCCACATTTTCATTCATTCAACAAATATATATTTACTGAGCTTCCACTCTTTGCCTAGAATAGTAGATGCTGTGAACACAGAGGTGAAAAAAACTAAAATCACGGTAAGGTCTCTATACTCATGGGGCTTATATTTAAATGGGAGAAATAAACAAGGTAAATGAGTAAATAATCAGCATAATTCAGAAAGTGGTAAGGGCTTAAAGGAAAATAAAATAGTGTAATAGGCTAAGAGAGTGATCTAGAATGGAGTGTGCCATTTTAGATAGTTCTGCCCCAGCAGCCTCTTGGGTAGGATGTGCTTAAGCTGAGTTACAGGAAAGAGCTAGTCATGCAAACATTTAGAAGCAGAGCATCCCAAGGAGAGTAAAAACAACAGGTATAAAAGTCCATAAACTTCATGTGTTTTAGAGAGGAAGAAAAGTCAGTATATGTCAAATACCCTGAATGAGGAGAGTAGGAGGAAAAAGGTTTGATGGGTAGGAAAGGCCGGGTCCTTTAGGGACTTGTGGGACATGGCAAAGGCTGGACTAGTATCTAAGGGTGTTGGGTAGCCATTGGGAGATTGTAAGCAGGAGACTGACATGGTCTGGCTTATAATTTCAGAAGTTTACTAGGAGTGTGTGGGGAATTAAGACAGGAAGCAGGGAGACCAGATCTTTGCCCCAGCCCGAAGGAAAGGTGATGGTGGTTCAGACTAGAAAAAAAGCAGTGGAAATGCAGAAAAGTGGATGGATTTGAGATACGGTAGAACTAACAACACTTTGTACTGGATTGGATGAGGGGTTAAGACGAGAGGAATGGAGGGATCAAAGATGACTCCTAGGCTATTTGCCAATCAAGATGGGGAAGACAGGAGGAAGAGGATCAAGGAGTCCAGGTGTCTGTACTGGATATGTTTATTTCAGATGCCGACTGAACTTCTAATTGAAGATGTGAACTAAAAATTCCTGGAGTCTGGAATTCAAGGGAGAGATCAGAAGTTGAGGAAGTATGTTGGAAGGTCATCAAGGTATATGAGGAAGTCTCTATTGGACTGTAGGAGTAAAGTATTTTAATTCATTTCTTTTAATGATAATTATATCTTTGATAATTAAGATCATTGCCCTTCCTTCAGATCACTTTTTAATAAAGATTTTATTTATTTGACAGAGAGAGAGTACAGCAGGGGAGTGGCAGGCAGAGGGAGAAGGAGAAGCAGGCTCCCCCCTGAGTAGGGAGCCCAATGAGGGGCTCAATCCCAGGACCCTGGGACCATGACCTGAGCCGAAAACAGATGCTTAATGGACTGAGCCACCCAGGCGCCCCCAGATCACTTTTAATACATATTTACCTAGCTCTTTAATTGTTTGAGAGAGCCCTAATCATGCTTAAAGAAATAAACACCTCTGCCACTTCTTATCTGAAGCACTCCGTACTGCAAGTCGGGTGAGAAGTGGCTCCATCTCAAGCAAGCGCAACAATGTAGAATGTTGGGACTTTGCACTGAGGGCTCGTATTTGAAACCATTACTTTCTTAACCTGAGACCTTTAAGTACCTGGCTTGTCCTTCCCCCCTGGGCAGCCACACAGGAACTGCAACACCAGAAACAGAATTCTCATCCTTAAGAGAACCCTAGGGACGCTGGATCTCTCCAGAGTTCCGGAATGAAGACAGTTCCAGAAAGGGATAGAACCTGGCTTGTCCTTCCCCCTGGGCAGCCACACAGACCTCTTAGCTGTTCTTTCAGCTGCTCTAAAATCCCTTCCCGTTGTCTTTTTAGGTCCTCCCCAGACAAAATGAATTTTTAATACATTACATATATCCTATATTTTAAAGTAAACTACTCAAAAAACAACTTCCAATATTTATGTTAAAGAGGTAGTATAACATTATGGTTGGAAGACATTAGCTTAAAAAAAAAAAAGGAAAGAAAGACATTAGCTTTAAACACCGAGTCAGGCAGAACGAGGTCTGAATCTGTGCTTGGCCACTTTATAGCTGAGTAAACTCAGACGTTTAATTTAAACTCTGTCCCCCAGTCCTCATCCATACAACTGTGAAAATAATAAAATGTTATAAAAATTAAATGTCATTTGGAAGTGCTTGGCACACTGCCTGGCATGCATTTAAACTAGCAATGAAAGGCAGTGTCTGGTTTTATTGGGGTTTCTTTTGTTTTGTTTTGTTTTTTGAGTACTCATCTGCTTAATTCTGGATAGAATATTATAAATATTAGAATATTATTATTAGATAATAATATTATCTAGATAATATTAGATAATTA
>NW_022631079.1:4570365-4768173 GCF_010015895.1 Lontra canadensis
ATATTATTATTAGATAATAATATTATCTAGATAATATTAGATAATTAGATAATTATTATCTAGATAATAGTAATTAGATAAATATTAGAATATTATAAATGGTGCAGCATTTACATTATTAAACCGACTCTGCAGTGAGCCCAGGTCATATGTACAAAGTTGTTTTTTTAAATCTAATCTTGCCATTAAATTAAATTTGCCATTTAATTTAGCTCTTCACCTTGAATAAAATAGCAAACAGTTTTAAGTTAAAGGAGAGCTCTAACCTGTCGTGCTGGAGACCCAGGCCCAGTGTCTCCAGTGTTCTGTCTCATACAGGAGCCACAAGTCATATGTGGTTATTTAAATTAATTAAAAGTAAATAAAATTTAAAATTCAGTTCCTCAGCCATCGTACCAAAATTTCTAGCGATCAGTGGTCACTTGTGGCTAGTATCCTTTGTATTGGACAGCACAGATAAGAACATTTCCATCATGGCAGGAAGTTTCTGTTGGCAAGTCTGGCCTAGAACCTACAGTCACTAAAATGTCGCACTTGTAGATAAGTGCATGTGTATATACACACAGAGAATGAAAATATGAAAATTATAAATTGACATTCATAATTTACAAATTAAATGTGTACTAAAGATTAATACTGTCATTAAGGTTGAAATTTAGTTTTTATAAAAGTTGGAAGGCAATTCATGAAGTAGTAGATTAGATTTTAAGTATGAAACAGTTTTATTTGTCCAGTTACTACTACTAGTTGTGCCACTAATCCAGTTCTCCAACTCTTGTCACTTTTGGCTATTAAGACAGCCTTTTCCCTGTTCCTAAAGACTCAGTCCCAACCAGTTTAAAACCTCAATCTCACATGTGATTCAAATCACTCTTCTTCTTCCCAACTCCCAGCAAAGATTGATATGAGTGCTTATGCAGTATAGGAAAATAAGATACACTAGATTTTAGGACAACTGGCAAGGTGGGGGGTGTAGCATTAGCTAAAGTGGTCAGGGGTACCCCTCTTTGAAGAGCTGATATTTGAGCCAAGACCAGAATTATGAGAGTAAGTAATCCCTAGAATTCTTATAGGAAGGATTCACAGAGAAAGGGTGTGAAAAGCAGGTGCAAATGCCCTGAGGTAGATAGATTTGGCAGAGGAAATAAACTTTTTTTTAAAGGCCAGTATGACTGGAGCACAATGAATGAGAGCAGATTGTACAAAATGAGGCTAGAGAAACAGACATGGGCCAGATGATGGAGGGCATGGCACCACAGTTCAGAGTTTGAGGCTGGAGTTAAAAGATTTGAATATTAGCAATGTATAGCTTCACTTCTGCTTCATGTTCCAACTTCCTTGCTGTTATCCTCACCTCTCTCCCATAGACATCATTCTTTCCTTTGATACCAGATCATTCCTACTGGCATATCATTAAGTCATTAAAAATTTCATGATTAAAACTTTTTTTGACAGTTCCCCCAGCCTCCTTCCAGATGGAGCTCTGTCTATTCCCTCAATAGCAAAATTCCTTGAAACCCTCCTACACTGTTGGTGGGAGTGCAAGCTGGTGCAGCCACGCTGGAAAACAGCATGGAGATTTCTCAAAAAGTTGAAAATAGAGCTACGATCCAGCAATCGTATTACTGGGTATTTACTCCAAAGATACAAATGCAGTGATCTGAAGGGGCACATGCACCCGAATGTTTATAGCAGCAACGTCCACAATAGCCAAACTATGGAAAGAACCTAGATGTCCATCAACAGATGAATATATAAATAAGATGTGGTGTGTGTACACACACACACACACACACACACACACACACACAATGGAATACTACGTAGCCATCAAAAGAAATTAGATCTTGCCATTTGCAATGACGTGGATAGAACTAGAGGGTATTTTATGCTGAGTGAAGTAAGTCAATCAGAGAAAGACAATTATCATATGATCTCCCTGATATGAGGAATTTGAGAGGCAGGGTGGGAGTTTGGGGGGTAGGGAAGGAAAAAATGAAACAAGATAGGATCGGGAGGGAGAGAAACCATAAGAGACTCTTAATCTCACAAAACAAACTGCGGGTTGCCAGGGAGAAGGAGGGTGGAGAGGGTGGTTGCGTTATGGACATTGAGGAGGGTATGTGCTATGGTGAGAGCTGTGAAGTGCGTAAGCCTGATGATTCACTGACCTGTACCCCTGGGGCAAATAACACATTATATGTTAATAAAAATAATAATAAAAAATTGCAAAAAAAATAGTAAAGTTCCTTGAAAAGAGTGGCCTGTATTTCCCCATATCCACTTTTTCACCTCCCATTGTCCCTCCAACCAGAATGTTTTCATCCCTGCCTTTCTAGTAAAATGCTCATCAAGGTCCCCCACAGCTCCAGCACAAGCGGTGATCTCTTCTCTGTCCTCAATCACTCAACCTCTTAGAGTCATTGCACATATTGATATCCATCCGTCCTTTCTGAAATAAATATTTCTTCCTTAGGCTTTCATGACATCATGGATTTTTCTTCTACTACTTCTTTTTTTAATCTACTTCACCCAGCCCCTCATCTACCTCCCCTCTGGCAACTACCAGTTTGTTCTCTGTATTTAAGAGTCTGGGACTTTCATTTGTCTATTTTTCTTTGTTCATTTGTTTTGTTTCTTGAATTCCACCTATGAGTGAAATCATACAGTATTTGTCTTTTTCAAACTTATTTTACTTAGCATTATAGTCTCTAGCTCCATCCATGTTCCTGCAAATGGTAAGACTGCATTCTTTTTTTATGGCTGAGTAATACTCCATTGTGTATCTTGACATCTTCCTGATCCATTCATCTATTGATGCATTCCTGGGCTGCTTCCATAATTTGGCTATTGTAAATGATGCTGTGATAAACATAGGGGTGTGTGTATCCCTTTAAATTAGTGTTCTGGTGCACCTGGGTGGCTTAGACAAGCGTCTGCCTTTGGCTCAGGTCATGATCCCAGGGATCAAGCCCCACATCAGGCTCTCTGCTCTGCAGGGATCCTGCTCTCCTTCTCCCTCTGCCTACTGCTCCCCTTGCTTGTGCTCTCTGTCAAATAAATAAATAAAATCTTTAAAAATAAGTAAGTAAGTAAGTGTTCTTATATTTTCTGGGTAAATACCCTGTAGTGGATCATATGTTAATTCTATTTTAAATTTGTCAGGAAACTCTGCTGTTCTCATTTCCCTAATTAGTGTTATTAAGCATCTTTTCATGTGTCTCCTGATCAACTGTATGCCCTCTTTGGAAAAATGTCTTTATTAGGTCCTCTGCCCATTTTTAATCAGATTATTTGGGTTTTTTGGTATTGAGTTCTATAAGTTCTTTATATATTTTGGATATTAACCCCTTATCAGATATATCATTTGCAAATATCTCTTCTCATTCAGTAGACTGCCTCGTCATTTTGTTGATGGTTTCCTTTGCCGTGCAAAATTTTTTATTTTGGTGTATTTTGCTTTTGTTTCCATTGCCTGAGGGGACATGTCTAGAAAAATGTTTCTATGGCTGATGAAAATATAGGCAAATATAGAAAATATAGGCAGTAATTTCTATATTTCCTTCTAGGTGTTTCACGGCTTCAGGTCTTCATTCAGGTTTTTAATCCATTTTGAGTTTATTTTTTAATTTTTTAAAAAGATTTTATTTATTTTTATTTTTTATATTTTATTTATTTATTTATTTATTTTGATACTGGATCATTCCCACTGGCATATCATTAAGTCATTAAAAATTTCATGGTTAAAACTTTTTATTTTTATTTATTTAATTCTATTTATTTATTTATTTATTTATATTATTATTATTTTATATATATTTTAAATTTATTTTTATTTATTTCTTTAGAGAGAGAGAGCGCCCAAGTGTATGAGAGAGGAGAGGTGCAGAGGGAGAGAGAGAGACTCTGGGTGCTGGGTGCAGAGCCTGACATGGGGCTGGATCCCACGACCCTGAGATCATGACCTGAGCCAAAACCAAGAGTCAGTCATTCAACCGACTGAGCCACCCAGGCACCCCTATTTTGAGTTTTTGTGTATAGTATAAGAAAGTGATCCAGTTTCATTCTTTTCCAAGTAGCTGTCCAGCTTCCCCAGCACCAATTGTTGAAGAGACTGTCTTTCTCCGTTTGTATATTCTTGCCTCTTGGGGGTCTTCTTATGGCACACCCTCCCCACCCCTGGCCCCTCATTAGAATGTAAGATATATGAAGTCCGGCCTTTTTTCCCTTTTTTTTCTGTTCTGTTCACCGCTGTATCCCAACACTTAGAACAGTGCCCTGATGGGGCGCCTGAGTGGCTCAGTGGGTTAAGCCTCTGCCTTCAGCCCAGGTCATGATTTCAGGGTCCTGGGACCAAGCCCTATGTCGGGTTCTCTGCTCAGCGGGGAGCTGGCTTCCCCCTCTCTCTACCTGCCGCTCTGCCTATTTGTGATCTCTGTCAAATAAATAAATAAAATCTTAAAAAAAGAAAAGAACAGTGCCCTGAATAAATGCTCTGGATAAGTATTTGTTGAATACACACTTCTCCGTCAGATTCCCAACTTCCTTTCTTGAGCCCCTCCTATTGTCCATTCTCCACAGAGCAACCAGAGGGATTTTTTTTAAGACTGTATCAAAGGAAACAGTCAACAAAACAAAGAGGCAACCCATGGAATGGGAGAAGATATTTGCAAATGACAGTACAGACAAAAGGTTGATATCCAGGATCTATAAAGAACTCCTCAAACTCAACACACACAAAACAGACAATCATACAAAAAAAATGGGCAGAAGATATGAACAGACACTTCTCCAATGAAGACATACAAATGGCTATCAAACACATGAAAAAATGTTCATCATCACTAGCCATCAGGGAGATTCAAATTAAAACCACATTGAGATACCACCTTACACCAGTTAGAATGGCCAAAATTAGCAAGACAGGAAACAACGTGTGTTGGAGAGGATGTGGAGAAAGGGGAACCCTCTTCCACTGTTGGTGGGAATGCAAGTTGGTGCAGCCACTTTGGAAAACAGTGTGGAGATTCCTCAAGAAATAAAAAACAGAGATTCCCTATGACCCTGCAATTGCACTTCTGGGTATTTACCCCAAAGATACAGATGTAGTGAAAAGAAGGGCCATCTGTACCCCAATGTTTAAGCAGCAATGGCCACGGTCGCCAAACTGTGGAAAGAACCAAGATGCCCTTCAACGGACGAATGGATAAAGAAGATGTGGTCCATATACACTATGGAGTATTATGCCTCCATCAGAAAGGATGAATACCCAACTTTTGTAGCAACATGGATGGGACTGGAAGAATGAAATCACCATCAAGAAAGGGCATTTTTCAAACTTAGTTGCTCACTACTTTATCCACTTCAACTAGAATATTGCCTGGCATGGATGACATGACATGGTCGATAAATGTTTTGATGGAAGTAGTACTACAGTTCCCATAAGCATTCACATGAACACGTGTTGGGGTGGGAGTCCTGTGTGCAGTGGAAAGGGAAACATGCATGCACATTCTCACACACATTATATCCTGTTCATCATATAAGCAGGGCACTTCTCTGTTTGAAAGAAGCCTTAAGGGATTTTTTTTTTCTGTATATTTCTTAATCGTGGCCAGTGGGAGATTGAGAAAGTCTTTCCTGACTGCCTCGCCACCACCATCAACAAAACAAACAAGTAAAAGGATGAGTATTAATCTGGACTTTGTCCATTGCAGATAATAGACACTTAATTCAAACTAGCTTAAACAAAGAGAGAGTTATTTCTTCAGGTGAAGAGTAGTTCAGGAGTAGACAGGGTGATTCAGGCAAGGCTGTTAAGTCACTATCTTGGGCATCCTGACCTTCCACCTGTCGAAGCTCCACTTTCCGCTCTGTCAGATTCCTTCTCAGGCAGGCTGTCCTCAAGTTTGGGAAGATGCCCACCAGCAAATCCAAACTGATATTCTACCAGCTTAAAATTTTTAGAAGGAAGAGACATAGTTCTAGCAAAGTCCCATTTCAGCAAAATGATATTTTAATGGGACTATCTCTGAGTAAATCACTGGGACCAGGGAACGGCAGGAAAAACTTGTACCTTCCCAGACTGGAGTGAATGGTGGACAGCCTATCTCAAATCATATGCACCGAGAGTAGAGGGAGAGGATGTTCTAGAAACGAAATCCAAGAGAAGGGATCCTCACCAAATCAAAGCCATTGATGTCCACAGCCCTGGACTGTGTACACTTTCTGGGTCACTTCCATGGACCTTGGCTGGAATGCTGAGTTGTCAGTGATTATGTATGTATAAGCTCTGTACAAGCAGGGCTTTGTCTCATTCAGGGTTCCATCCCCAGTGTTATGTAGAAGACCTTGCACATAGAAGGCCATCCGTAATAAATAAATATTTCCTTTCCCTTCCTTTCCCCCTTCATCTTCCTAGCTTCAGATATCTGGTTTCCAGTAGGCTCTGCAGAAATTATACCGGGTCTCGCACAAAGGGAGCTTGGCAAATATATGTGAAGTGAATATTAAGGGCACTGATAAGATCGTAATAGGTCTTAGCCTTTACTCCTGACCACAACCTCAGAGGACAGAAGGACACGGCACTTATAGCAAAGCCTACGGAGCTGCTGTGCCTGGGTGGCTCAGATGGTTAAGCATCTGCCTTTGCCCTCAGTCATCATCTCAGGTTCCTGGGACCATCGACTCCTGGCTCAGCGGGGATCTGCTTCTCCCTCTCCCTCTGGCCCTGCTTGTACTCTCTCTCTCTCAGATGAATAAATAAAATCTTAAAAAAAAAAAAAAACCCCTACTGAGCTTATTACTCAGTCTCCTTTTGCCTTTTCCTTATCTTCTTTGAAATCTGTTACTCTCCTTTTTGTCTACCTCCAACTTCTGCTTTCCCCATCTCTTGGTAGACCTGTTCCTGTTTCTGTGCCTTTTCTCTCTGTGGGGTTTCCTTCCTCCCTCAGCAAAAATGATATATTGGTGCAGCTTCTGTATCTCCGTCAGTGTATTCTTTTTCTTATTTTTCACTGTTCTTCTTTCCCTTCCTACTCATAATACAGAAATGGAACTTTTATGTTTGTTATTGACTTTTATGTTTGTTTATAGATCTATGATTCTTAATTTTCAAGGCTATTAAACAAAACATTTAAATTTCTCTCCATAAAAATAGGTGGTATTTGGCAGTTAGTGACTGCCAAAAGGAAACTGATACCCTGCCATCTTCCCAGAACTGGTTTTGCAATAAATAATGAGAATTTAATGAAATACTTCTAGGATATAGGTGTACACAGAGGAAACTAATATAAAGTTAGAGGGGCCTAGTGCTTCAACTGTAAATTCCAATTGAAAATCAGTTTGGTTGCTGAGCAGAGAACAATTGTTTAAGGTTTAAAAATGGACTTATTTCTTCAAAACTTTAAAAAGGATTTTATCTTCGAAAGTGAAATTCCCAAGGACCCCTTGAAGGCCATTCTGTTGGACTTGGAATGTCACTTTATGTGAAATTTACTTAAGGAAGACATTCTGTTTCATGTGGAAGATACAATTGAGCAGCAGCTTGAATTCGTCACCACAGAATCCAGACTTACTCTTTATAACCTACTGGCCTACATGAAACACCTAAAAGGCCAAAATGAAGATGCCCTAGAATGCTTGGAACAAGCAGAAGACATAATGCAGCGAGAGCACTTGGACAGAGAAGAAGCGCGACGTCTGGTCACTTGGGGAAACTATGCCTGGGTGTATTATCGCATGGATCAGCTTAAGGAAGCTCAGAAGCATTTATTTATTTATTTATTTATTTATTTATTTATTTAAAGATTTTTTTTTTAAGGATTTTATTTATTTATTTGACAGACAGAGATCACAAGTAAGCAGAGAGAGAGAGAGAGAGAGAGAGAGAGAGGAGGAAGCAGGCTCTCCGCTGAGCAGAGAGCCCGATGTGGGGCTCGATCCCAGGACCCTGGGATCATGACCTGAGCTGAAGGCAGAGGCTTTAACCCACTGAGCCACCCAGGCGCCCCAGCTCAGAAGCATTTAGACAAGATAGGGACTGTCTGTAGGAAACTGTCCAGTCCTTCTGACTACAAGTTGGAAATGCCTGAGATTGACTGTGAGAAAGGGTGGGCACTCTTGAAATTTGGAGGAAAGTATTACCACAGGGCAAAAGTGGCTTTTGAGAAGGCTCTGGAAGCAGAACCTGACAATCCAGAATTTAACATCGGCTATGCCATCACAGTGTACAGGCTGGACTATACTGACCGACACGGGTGTATAAAGAGCTTTTCTCTGGGCCCACTGAGGAAGGCTGTCACCCTGAATCCAGGTAATGCCTACATTAAGGTTTTACCGGCGCTGAAGCTTCAAGATGTACAAGCAGAAGATGAAGGGGAAAAGTATATTGAAGAAATCCTGGACCAGGTATCTTCCCAACCTCATGTCCTTCGTTACACAGCCAAATTCTACAGGAGAAAAAATTCCTGGGACAAAGCTCTTGAAGTTTTGAAAAAGGCCTTAAAAGTGACACCAATGTCTTCGTTCCTGCATCACCACATGGGACTTTGCTATAGGGCACAAATGACTGAAATCAAGAAGCCTACAGACAACAGACCTACAGAGGAGGATAAACTGAGAATGGACAGGCTTATTACAATGGCTGTATCTCATTTCGAAGTAGCTGTGCAACGAGACTCCAAGTTCCCATTTGTCTACACGGACCTGGCCAGCATGTATGTTGAGGCAGGCCAGTGTAGCAAAGCTGAAGAGGTATTCCAGAAAGCCCTTCATCTGGAGAACATAACCGATGATCACAAACATCAGATCCACTACTACTATGGCCGCTTTCAGGAATTTCACTATAAATCATAAAGTACTGCCATGCGCCATTATTTAGAGGCCTTAAAGATCAGCGACCAGTCATCCCTCCATCCCAAACTGATAAGTGTTCTGAAGCAACTGGCTGTAAAGAGTCTTGGTCATGATGCATCAGATGTGCAGAGTTTAAGTGCCCTGGGGTTTGTTTACAAGCTGGAGGGAGCCCGGAGGCAAGCTGTTGAGTACTATGAGCAGGCCCAGAGGCTAGATCCAGAAAATGCAGAGTCCCCTGCTGCTCTCTGTGAGCTTCGATTTTCTATTTAAATATATGCTCTAGGAAATTGCTTTTAAGCTTTTCTTCCCTTTTGGGGCGCATATATTTTTATTGTTAATTATGGAGGCAATTTTTATTGAATGTTTACTGTAGACCAGGCATCATCCTAAATGGGATGAACCTTTGGATTTTTTTTTTAATTAAAATGATGTAATCCATTTGGAAACAAAAATATTCCAGATGTTGTGTCTTTCAAAAATGGTATGGCCATTAGGACTATATTCCCTTTATCTCTGCTATTTATAGTAATTTTCTGATTAGGGGCACTTGGGTGGTTCAGTCAATTAAGTGTTTGACTCTTGATTTCAGCTCATGTCATGATCTCAGGGTCACAGGACTGAGTCCATGTCTGGCTCTGAGTTCAGCTCGGTCAGAGTCTGCTTGTCCCTCTCCCTCCCCTTCTGCCCATTCCCCCCGCCCCCATAAATAAATAAAATCTTTAAATAATAATAATTTTCTGATTAAATTTTGTCAAATTTCCCATATTGCTCACTTACGCAGTGGGCATAATTCTGCATAAGCCTTTGACCCCTAGGTCAATAACCCTCTTTCAGGAATGCAAAATTATATTAGTAAAGCTCTTAACTATATAGCTTGCAAAAGATGGATCCTATGGGTTCTGACTCTGATGAGGATATTTAACCATTAGCCTGATAGTAACTTGAAGATTCCCTTTTGTTGAAAGAAAAAGTTCGTAACAGTAAAGAGTCTGCCATCTATGATGACTTCAATAAAAGGAGAAAAAAACTAAAACAGGGGGAAAAGGATTTCTTTAAATATAGGACTTTAGGGACCCATGAGAAATCAGAGATATTATCTCCCCAAAATGTTCACTGCGTAACTAGAAACAGTTTTGAGAAAAAAATGAACAATGGAAAATCATTAGTCTCAAGATTTTCTGGTCTTTTAACTAGAAGAATAAACCTAACCTAAATGGAATTCATTTTATTCCAACTAAAATTGCAGAATTTTTAGGTTAAAATTAAGACAGAAAGCAGATTGAGAAATTGCGAAAAATTATTTTAAAAAATGGGTAAAGTAGATGTCCCCATTCTACATCCATAGATTACTAAGGTTTCAGTGATTTGGTTTTGGGTCTGCGCTGGGTGGTTCTCGTACCCCTAATTTCTGGCCTTTGGTTAACTCCTATAGTACCCCAAACTACTTCTGTGTAGCTTTTCCTTTTGCCTGAAGGTTTCAGACGAACAAGTTTTCCTTCAGATCTTCTAGGAATAGTTAAGCCCTGCTTTTGGTTTGAATATCCACCTTGGAGGGTCTACTGCTTAAGAGCGCTTATGCATGGGGGGCTTTTTAAATTGAGATCCTACTGAAAGTGGCTTCTCTGCCGTTGTTTCTTTGATCATCATCTACAATTATATTTACCACCACAGTATTAGTGGAAAAGTGTGCCATGTGACTTGATTCTCCACACTGCCACTGCCTTGATGCTATTATGTATGTATATTTTTTACTTATTGTTACTACTTTTATTTTAAAATTTCTATGGTTATATTACAAAAGTGATGAATTCTCATTGTAAAATTTTAAACAAACAGAAGCATATGGATTTAAAAATAAGAGCACTTCTCCTCACCCTAATCCAATTCCACACCCTCATGGCAACCTGTTAACAGTTTAATAGGTATCCCTCCAGGTATGTTTTCTATGCATATTCAAACATACATCCATACTGCAATGTATTTCATGAATTAAATTTTTTTTTTTTTTTTTTTTGAAACCAGGTTGGAACAATTTATTTTGTCCACTGGGTCAACTAATACATCTTTTTTTTTTTTAATAATTTTATTTTTTATAAACATATATATATATATATTTTTCCCCCAGGGGTACAGGTCTGTGAATCTCCACGTTTACAAACTTCACAGCACTCACCATAGCACATACCCTACCCAATGTCCATAACCCCCCCCAACCCCCCTCTGCCCAGCAACCCTCAGTTTGTTTTGTGAGATTAAGAGTCACTTATGGTTTGTCTCCCTCCCAATCCCAACTTGTTTCATTTACCCTTCTCCTACCACATTAACCCCCCATGTTGCATCTCCTCTCCCTCATATCAGGGAGATCATATGATAGTTGTCTTTCTCCGATTGACTTATTTCGCTAAGCATGATACCCTCTAGTTCCATCCATGTTGTTGCAAATGGCAAGATTTCATTTCTTTTGATGGCTGCATAGTATTCCATTGTATATATATACCACATCTTCTTTATCCATTCGTCTGTTGATGGACATCTAGGTTCTTTCTATAGTTTGGCTATTGTAGACATTGCTGCTATAAACATTCGGGTGCACGTGCCCCTTCGGATCACTACGTTTGTATCTTTAGGGTAAATACCCAGCAGTGCAATTGCTGGGTCATAGGGTAGTTCTATTTTCAACATTTTGAGGAACCTCCATGCTGTTTTCCAGAGTGGTTGCACCAGCTTGCATTCCCACCAACAATGTAGGAGGGTTCCCCTCTCTCCGCATCCTCGCCAGCATCTGTCATTTCCGGACTTGTTAATTTTAGCCATTCTGACTGGTGTGAGGTGGTATCTCATTGTGGTTTTGATTTGTATTTCCCTGATGCCGAGTGATATGGAGCACTTTTTCATGTGTCTGTTGGCCATCTGGATGTCTTCTTTGCAGAAATGTCTGTTCATGTCTTCTGCCCATTTCTTGATGGGATTATTTGTTCTTTGGGTGTTGAGTTTGCTAAGTTCTTTATAGATTCTGGACACTAGCCCTTTATCTGATATGTCGTTTGCAAATATCTTCTCCCATTCTGTCAGTTGTCTTTTGGTTTTGTTAACTGTTTCCTTTGCTGTGCAAAAGCTTTTGATCTTGATAAAATCCCAATAGTTCATTTTTGCCCTTGCTTCCCTTGCCTTTGGCGATGTTCCTAGGAAGATGTTGCTGCGGCTGAGGTCGAAGAGGTTGCTGCCTGTGTTCTCCTCAAGGATGTTGATGGATTCCTTTCTCACATTGAGGTCCTTCATCCATTTTGAGTCTATTTTCGTGTGTGGTGTAAGGAAATGATCCAATTTCATTTTTCTGCATGTGGCTGTCCAATTTTCCCAACACCATTTATTGAAGAGGCTGTCTTTTTTCCATTGGACATTCTTTCCTGCTTTGTCGAAGATTAGTTGACCATAGAGTTGAGGGTCTATTTCTGGGCTCTCTATTCTGTTCCATTGATCTATGTGTCTGTTTTTGTGCCAGTACCATGCTGTCTTGATGATGACAGCTTTGTAATAGAGCTTGAAGTCCGGAATTGTGATGCCACCAACTCTGGCTTTCTTTTTCAATATTCCTTTGGCTATTCGCGGTCTTTTCTGGTTCCATATAAATTTTAGGATTATTTGTTCCATTTCTTTGAAAAAAATGGATGGTACTTTGATAGGAATTGCATTAAATGTGTAGATTGCTTTAGGTAGCATAGACATTTTCACAATATTTATTCTTCCAATCCAGGAGCATGGAACATTTTTCCATTTCTTTGTGTCTTCCTCAATTTCTTTCATGAGTACTTTATAGTTTTCTGTGTATAGATTCTTAGTCTCTTTGGTTAGGTTTATTCCTAGGTATCTTATAGTTTTGGGTGCAATTGTAAATGGGATGGACTCCTTAATTTCTCTTTCTTCTGTCTTATTGTTGGTGTAGAGAAATGCGACTGATTTCTGTGCATTGATTTTATATCCTGACACATTACTGAATTTCTGTACAAGTTCTAGCAGTTTTGGAGTGGAGTCTTTTGGGTTTTCCACATATAGTATCATATCATCTGCGAAGAGTGATAGTTTGACTTCTTCTTTGCCGATTTGGATGCCTTTAATTTCTTTTTGTTGTCTGATTGCTGAGGCTAGGACTTCTAGTACTATGTTGAATAGCAGTGGTGATAACGGACATCCCTGCCGTGTTCCTGACCTTAGCGGAAAAGCTTTCAGTTTTTCTCCATTGAGAATGATATTTGCGATGGGTTTTTCATAGATGGCTTTGATAATATTGAGGTATGTGCCCTCTATCCCTACACTTTGAAGAGTTTTGATCAGGAAGGGATGCTGTACTTTGTCAAATGCTTTTTCAGCATCTATGGAGAGTATCATATGGTTCCTGTTTTTTCTTTTATTAATGTGTTGTATCACATTGATTGATTTGCGGATGTTGAACCAACCTTGCAGCCCTGGAATAAATCCCACTTGGTCGTGGTGAATAATCCTTTTAATGTACTGTTGAATCCTATTGGCTAGTATTTTGGTGAGAATTTTTGCATCTGTGTTCATCAAGGATATTGGTCTGTAGTTCTCTTTTTTGATGGGATCCTTGTCTGGTTTGGGGATCAAGGTGAGGCTGGCCTCATAAAATGAGTTTGGAAGTTTTCCTTCCATTTCTATTTTTTGGAACAGTCTCAGGAGAATAGGAATTAGTTCTTCTTTAAATGTTTGGTAGAATTCCCCCGGGAAGCCGTCTGGCCCTGGGCTTTTGTTTGTTTGGAGATTTTTGATGACTGTTTCAATCTCCTTACTGGTTATGGGTCTGTTCAGGCTTTCTATTTCTTCCAGGTTCAGTTGTGGTAGTTTATATGTCTCTAGGAATGCATCCATTTCTTCCAGATTGTCAAATTTGTTGGCATAGAGTTGCTCATAATATGTTCTTATAATTGTCTGTATTTCTTTGGTGTTAGTTGTGATCTCTCCTCTTTCATTCATGATTTTATTTATTTGGGTCCTTTCTCTTCTCTTTTTGATAAGTCTGGCCAGGGGCTTATCAATCTTATTAATTCTTTCAAAGAACCAGCTCCTAGTTTCGTTGATTTGTTCTATTGTTTTTTTGGTTTCTATTTCATTGATTTCTGCTCTGATCTTTATGATTTCTCTTCTCCTGCTGGGTTTAGGGTTTCTTTCTTGTTCTTTCTCCAGCTCCTTTAGGTGTAGGGTTAGGTTGTGTACCTGAGACCTTTCTTGTTTCTTGAGAAAGGCTTGTACTGCTATATATTTTCCTCTCAGGACTGCCTTTGTTGTGTCCCGCAGATTTTGAACTGTTGTATTTTCATTATCATTTGTTTCCATGAATTTTTTCAATTCTTCTTTAATTTCCTGGTTGACCCATTCATTCTTTAGAAGGATGCTGTTTAGTCGCCATATATTTGGGTTCTTTCCAAATTTCCTCTTGCGATTGAGTTCTAGCTTCAGAGCATTGTGGTCTGAAAATATGCAGGGAATGATCCCAATTTTTTGATAACAGTTAAGACCTGATTTAGAACCAAGGATGTGATCTATTCTGGAGAATGTTCCATGTGCACTAGAGAAGAATGTGTATTCTGTTGCTTTGGGATGAAATGTTCTGAATATATCTGTGATGTCCATCTGGTCCAGTGTGTCATTTAAGGCCTTTATTTCCTTGTTGATCTTTTGCTTGGATGATCTGTCCATTTCAGTGAGGGGAGTGTTAAAGTCCCCTACTATTATTGTATGATTGTCGATGTGTTTCTTTGATTTTGTTATTAATTGGTTTATATAGTTGGCTGCTCCCACGTTAGGGGCATAGATATTGACAATTGTTAGATCTTCTTGTTGGACAGATTCTTTGAGTATGATATAGTGTCCATCTTCATCTCTTATTATAGTCTTTGGTTTAAAATCTAAGTGATCTGATATAAGGATTGCCACTCCTGCTTTCTTCTGATGTCCATTAGCATGGTAAATTCTTTTCCACCCCCTCACTTTAAATCTGGAGGTGTCTTCGGGTTTAAAATGAGTTTCTTGTAGGCAACATATAGATGGGTTTTGTTTTTTTATCCATTCTGATACCCTGTGTCTTTTGATTGGGGCATTTAGCCCATTAACATTCAGGGTAACTATTGAGAGATATGAATTTAGTGCCATTGTATTGCCTGTAAGGTGACTGCTATTGTATATTGTTTCTGTTCCTTTCTGATCTACTACTTTTAGGTTCTCTCTTTGCTTAGAGGACCCCTTTCAATATTTCCTGTAGAGCTGGCTTGGTGTTTGCAAATTCTTTCAGTTTTTGTTTGTCCTGGAAGCTTTTAATCTCTCCTTCTATTTTCAATGATAGCCTAGCTGGATATAGTATTCTTGGCTGCATGTTTTTCTCGTTTAGTACTCTGAATATATCATGCCAGCTCTTTCTGGCCTGCCAGGTCTCTGTGGATAAGTCTGCTGCCAATCTAATATTTTTACCATTGTATGTTACAGACTTCTTCTCCCGGGCTGCTTTCAGGATTTTCTCTTTGTCACTAAGACTTGTAAATTTGACTATTAGGTGACGGGGTGTGGACCTATTCTTATTGATTTTGAGTGGGGTTCCTGAACCTCCTGGATTTTGATGTTTGTTCCCTTTGCCATATTGGGGAAATTCTCTCCAATAATTCTCTCCAATATACCTTCTGCTCCCCTCTCTCTTTCTTCTTCTTCTGGAATCCCAATTATTCTAATGTTGTTTCGTCTTATGGTGTCACTTATCTCTTGAATTTTGCCCTCGTGGTCCAGTAGTTGTTTGTCCCTCTTTTGTTCAGCTTCCTTATTCTCTGTCATTTGGTCTTCTATATCGCTAATTCTTTCTTCTGCCTCATTTATCCTAGCAGTGAGAGCCTCCATTTTTGATTGCACCTCATTAATAGCTTTTTTTATTTCAACTTGATTAGATTTTAGTTCTTTTATTTCTCCAGAAAGGGCTTTTATATCTCCCGAGAGGGTTTCTCTAATATCTTCCATGCCTTTTTCGAGCCCAGCTAGAACCTTGAGAATCATCATTCTGAACTCTAAATCTGACATATTACCAATGTCTGTATTGATTAGGTCCTTAGCCTTTGGTACTGCCTCTTGTTCTTTTTTTTGTGGTGAATTTTTCCGCCTTGTCATTTTGTCCAGATAAGAGTATATGAAGGAGTAAGTAAAATACTAAAAGGGTGGCAACAACCCCAGGAAAATATGCTTTAGCCAAATCAGAAGAGATCCCAAATCGTGAGGGGGGGGGAAGGGGATAAAAAGAGGTTCAGAAAGAAAAAAAAAATAAAATAAAAAAGAAAAAAGAAACAAATAAAAAAAAGAAAACCAATAATGAAAAAAATATAAAAAGGAAAAAATATATATATATTGGATAAACTAGTTAAAAAACGTTAAAAAAGAAAAGGGTAAAAGTTTAAAAAAATTTAGCAGAAGAAGAGAAAAAAATTGAAAAAGAAAAAAAAATTAAATTAACTGCAAGGCTAAAGAATCATGGGGAGAAAGCCATGAGTTCCGTGCTTTGCTTTCTCCTCCTCTGGAATTCCGCTGCTCTCCTTGGTATTGAAACCGCACTCCTCGTAAGTGAACTTGGTCCTGGCTGGGTTTCTTGTTGATCTTCTGGGGGAGGGGCCTGTTGTAGTGATTCTCAAGTGTCTTTGCCCCAGGCGGAGTTGCACCGCCCTTACCAGGGGCCGGGCTGAGTAATCCGCTCGGGTTTGCTTTCGGGAGCTTTTGTTCCCTGAGCGCTTTCCGTAGAGTCCGGAGGACGGGAAGGAAGATGGCGGCCGCCCAGTCTCCGGCCCGGAGGAGCCGAGAGCTCGGGGTCCCACTCCTCAGTGTGCCCTCAGGGAACAGCGTCCAATTACTCCCGTCTGCCTGGCCTCCGGCTGCGCTCCGAGCTCACCGAGCCTGCGACCGGTTCAAGGTAAGCCCGAGCTGTGAGCTCACTCCTCGGCTCCGTCTCTGTAGCTGGCTTCCCTGTTCTAATACCTGCGAGCTCTGCGACACTCAGACACCCCGATACTTCTGTGACCCTGCGGGACCTGAGGCCACACTGGCCCCGCGTGGGCTTCACCCCAGTTAAGCCTCTGGAGCGATGTCCCTCAGCGGAACAGACTTTTAAAAGTCCCGATTTTGTGCTCCGTTGCTCCGCCGCTTGCCGGGAGCCGGCCCCTCCCCCCGGGGTCTGTCTTCCCGTCGCTTTGGATTCACTTCTCCGCCAGTCCTACCTTTCAGCAAGTGGTTGATTTTCTGTTTCTAGAATTGCTGTTCTTCTTCTCTTCGATCTCCCGTTGGATTTGTAGGTGTTTGCAATCTTTAGATAAGCTATCTAACTGATCTTCCGCAACCTGAAGTAGTCTCAGCTGCTACTTCTCCGCCATCTTGACTCCTCCTCCCATGAATTAAATTTTTTTAAATGTTTGATTTACTTAAGTCTCTGCTGTTTTGGTTTATTTTACTAATTTTATTTGCTCATTCAAGAGGGAAGAACAGGAAAGGGAATGATCTTTACTCAAGTATTTTCGGAATTCAAGACTGAAGTCCTAGCCTGTCAGAAGAAGCATCTGTGGGGCACCTTGGTGGCTCAGTGGGTTAAAGCCTCCACCTTTGGCTCAGGTCATGCTCCCAGTGTCCTGGGATCGAGCCCCGCATCGGGCTCTCTGCTCAGCACGGAGCCTGCTTCCTCCTCTCTCTCTGCCTGCCTCTCTCCTGATTGTAATTTCTGTCTGTCAAATAAGTAAATAAAATCTTAAAAAAAAAAAAAGAAGAAGAAGAAGAAGCATCTGTCACATTTTGCTGCACGTATTTTATTTTGCACAGGTCATTTTCCCCCATTGGGAATAACGTAATTAAGGTTATGTTCCCAAGTAGGGACTCTACACACAATAAAATACAATTATGATATCAAAACAATAATATAGTTATAAGCCTCTATATTTTTTAAGATATTATTTGTCACAGAGAGAGAAAGAGAGGGAGGGAGGGCACAAGCACAAGGGAGGGGAAGCTTCAGGCAGAGGAAGAAGCAGGCTCCCCACTGAGAAAGGAGCCTGATGTGGGACTCGATTCCAAGACCCCAGGATCGTTACCTGAGGAGAAGACAGACGCTGAATGGACGAGCCGTC
Source organism: Lontra canadensis (assembly GCF_010015895.1). Lineage (NCBI taxonomy): Eukaryota > Metazoa > Chordata > Mammalia > Carnivora > Mustelidae > Lontra > Lontra canadensis. The sequence goes on from NW_022631079.1 coordinate 4,588,374, forward strand.
CAGGCATCCACGCCTCTATATTTAAATACTAGACTTTATAGTCTATTAAACAACTTTAAAATTCACTAGATATTAAAACACTGAAGAACTGCCTCGCACGATATGGAAGCTGAGGCTCATAACCACGGTCCACTGGCCACAAGCTACAGACCCAGGAGAGAGCAGGAGCGTGATTCCAGTCAGAGTCCAAAGGCCCGAGACCTGGAGGGATAAAGCCAGAGGCTCCGGTCCGAGTCTGAACGCCTGAGAACCAGGAACGCCGACGACATAAGCTCCAGTCCAAGGAGAGGAGAAGGCCAGTGTCCAGCTCACACAGACAGACAGACAGACAGACAGAATTCACACTTCCTCTGCCTCTGGGTTCGACTGGGGCCCTCAGCAGACGCGCGAGACCCGTCCACACCGGGGGAGGGCGGTCTGCTTTCCCCGCCCACCGAGTCAGCGGCTCATCTCTCCTGGGGACACCGTCACACACACACCCAGACCTATCGTCTAATGAGAGCTCGGGCACCTCACAGCCTGGCGAGCTGACACAACCTGTCACCGCGGCCCGGGTGCAGTGCCTCGCAGGTGCGTGTCCCAGTGACCGTGTTTATTTTCTCCACAGTGAGGTGGACAAGGATTCTCTGGAGAAAACCCTTGCACAGCTGAAATGCCATTTCACGTGGAACTTACCTAAGGAAGGTGGTGTCTTAGGCGATCTAGAAGACAGAGTGTGTCACCAGATCGAATCGGTAAACGCTGAGTGCAAAGCTACGATGTACAATTTCTTGGCCTACATAAAACACCTGCGTGGTCACCACGAGGCGGCGCTGGAGTGCCTGCGGCGGGCGGAGGAGCTGATCCGGCGGGAGCATCGCGAGCAAGCGGACGCCCGAAGTCTGGTCACCTGGGGCAACTTCGCCTGGGTCTCCTACCACCTGGGCAGACACGCAGACGCGCAGATGTATGTGGACAAGGTGGGACGAGTGTGCGAGACGTTTCCACATCACAACTGTACTGAGTGCCCACTGGTTTCTTCGGTGACCAGAGCTGCCTGGGGCCTCTGCAGGGCGGGGGTCCCTGGGAACTATGGTCTTACCGCCATGTGCTGACACTGGTAGCTCCTGCTCGTCCTTGTTCCTAGCCATCCGTACATGCTTTAGCTTTGCCAGTGTCTGAGTGGAGCAAAACCGAAGGAGGTACTTTGCCTGGGGACCTGGAAGGCTCAGAAAGCTGGGTGCTCACCTGGCTCTTCCCTCCCAGAGAGAACCCTTTCTGGTTGGGAGCTTCCTGTGGGCACTGAGCAGCGCCAGCCAGGGCAGGTGGGATCAGGGGCGGGGGGCAAAATGAAGCTGTCCTCCTCTTTTTGAAAAGTTATTCTCAGGGTTTTTTGTTTTTTTTGTTTTTTTTTTCCACTGTTGCTGAATTTTGGTAAGTGGACACCTGAGCTTCGCTGGAGCTATTTTTATTCATGAATAAAGTATGTAACTGTGGATCTCACCTGGGGTAGGTGGGTTCCCCTACTTCACCATCTTGGTCACATCACTCTCCAACAGAGTTTTGTGTTTCATCTTCAAATAACTCCTAATCAACTGCAAAACCATCTGATTCACATCTATTGATTGATAAATGAACTTACATATTTTATTTTTAAATCTTACAACAACCCCATAAAGTAGTTACTGCTGTCATTCACTTTTTAGTGAGGGAGAAACCGAGGATTTCCGTGGTTAAGTCACCTGTGTAGACCCACAAATGTGCTGAGTGGTAGAGTCTGGACGTGTATGCAGACCAGACTGACCCAAGTCCACGCTCCTTGACGGTGTCTCACCGTCAAGACCCCGCAGCCCCAGCTCCTATTGGACAGCCTTTAACAGCTCTCCTCAGTCACAGTTACGGGCCTCATTCCCTGGCAGATGCAGCTGAAGAAGAGACCTTCTGGGATGGAGGCCCATACATTTTACTGCATATGGGGAGCTCTCCTCAAAGAAAGTGACAGAGGCAATCACAGCTCATCTCCTGCTGGGTGCCAGTCCTCATCCTCTCCCGTGCACCTTTCCCTCCACCTTGAAACAGCAGACGCATGGCACAGCCTATCCTCAAAGGCCTTTCTCTGAGGGTAAGTCCCGGGCAGGCTCAAAACTACACATACTCATATGCCCAATTGAGAAGCATTTGGAGATTGTGAACATGGCCCACTGCAATCCAATTACAATTCTTTTTCTTTCTTTCTTTCTGACTACCAAATTCCATAGAACCCAAAAGAACACAAACTTTCTTTCTAGTTCTCTGTCCAGAACCAGGTGTCCAAAGGATAAAGGCCAGAGCCTCCCAGCTCAGGAGGCTGGAGACAACATGGAACCGCACATGTACAGAGCAAAGAGCTGTGCCTTACCTTCCTGGTGTCATCAGAGGTCCCATTCTTTACAGTTCTAGATTCAGTGCCCATTAGCCTCAATGGCCCCTCCTTCTGAGCTGCCCAAAACAATCTCTTCTCCCTGGAGGTGTTGTTTTTACAATCCCTAAGGACAGGGTTTAAAAGTGGGCTTTAATCATAGCCTGTGTCTGTACTGACATAAAACTACCACAAACATATATCACAGATATATAATTTATGAACATAGGTAAAACATTTAAGAAAAGCTAAAAACAGAGGCCAACAATTTAAAAATGTCATATCCATGATCATCATGATTTCTCTTGGGCTGCAAAATACGTTTGCTTGGGAAAATTATATAAACATTAAAAATGGAAAAACTCTAAAAATATAATCCAAAAGAAGACCCCCTCCTCTTGGAGTTAACTTTAAGTGCAAACTCTGGCATTTTTATAAAGAGCATGATGCTTTGTGACTATCTCTTTATTGAATAGTACATAATGAAAATCTTTATTGGTAAATATATTTTAACAATCTCTAAAATTCCTCCCATATGTTCACGATGATAATATAGTCCGGAGGTTTATGTGTTCAGAGAAAAAAAAACCTAGACATAAACAAGAAATGTATCGTCTGTATGAAAGAAACTTTTGAACTTCAGTGAATAAAAATTTAAAAGCTTCAAGTAATAAAGAGGAACAAATCATTTTCCTAAATAAAAAGATGAAGTATATTATGACACAATATTTCAAAGAAAATCTCCACAGACTTTTGTTTTTTCACATTTTTTGTTGTTGCTAGAAAAAAAATGTAAATTTTATGTAGAATAATAAGAGGCAAACATTTTGTGAAAGGCAGACTGAAGCTGAACCAAAGTGTCTTTAATAGCTATAATAATCTAAATATTTTAGTTCTGAGCTGTGAAAAAGAAAACATGTAAAGTCCTAATATCATGTAAGAATTTAGTGTATGATAATGGTACAAACTGCAAAAGGTAGAAAGAAATGGGCCTCCAAGGGTAACTGATGGTGTGTCTAGATGGTTAGTAAGGATAGATGTTTACTTCCTATACTGCAGTGAATACATACCTGTGTGTAAGTATTCCTAACTGAAATATGAAATTTGAACTATCAAAGTTCAAAAATCACGAGTTTCAAAATTTTAATGCTGAGATGACAGGACACCAACAGCAGACAAAGCTTATTTAAAAGTCTGAATTTATGAAATCTTGACTTCAAAAAGAACCCTTCCATAGACAAATTTGAGGGTGCCTCAAAATAATGAGAAAGGGAATCATATTAATGTGGAATAATATGTTATAAAGTAAAAAAAAACCAAACATTATGTTTAGTTCTCATTGTTGCTATAAACAGAGATAAACTATATAGATTCTTATTACCAAGAACATATAAATCAAGAAAATATAGTGTATTTCTATGACCAACTATTATAAAATGAGCACCTCAAATAAAACGAGGCCAAGGAACCAAAGGCACTGCAGTACTATCACTGCATACACCAGAGCTCTGACAACTGCAACCAGCCTCTCTGGAAGGGGGGTGGGGGGGTGGCAGGCACAGCAAAGGGCCAAGTCATTCTTCCTCTCTTGCTCCCCCTGCTGGGCCTGCCCATGTTGCTAAGAGATCTGGATGAGGCCTTTGCGCTCTGCTCCAGAGGAACCCTGTGCCCTGGTGTCCAAGAGCCCAAGACCATCTGCAGCTTATCTTTCTACAAAACCAGCCTGATGTTAAACAATCAAACTAGACATTTAAAAACTCAATAAATTATAAATAAAAATAAAACGAAGCTGAGGACATGAGCTAACGCTAAGCAAGAAACGGAAGACGAGCAGTCAATAGTGTAGAACTGCTCAATGTCTCTAGAAAATCAATTCAAGGACTATTAGATAAGGTTGGAAAAGCCTGTAAAAGAATAGGACTCATTATGGAAATATGTTTGGAAAACTCACATTTCCAAACTTTGGATGGATCTGAAATTCACATAGCCTTTCTGGAGTCAATTTCATCAGAAGCGAAAATGAACTTATTTTTTAATCCAAAAATTAGTTTTAGAAAGAAATCCAAAGAAGAAAACTCGGAGGAGTGCAGAAAGGTATATGCCCAAAGGCATTCCTCCACAATGTTAATTTGTAATAATAAAAATACTGGAAGCCACCTGAGTATCAATAGTTTATAGATAAAATGGTATTGATCCGTAAGAGAGAATCCTAGCCAGTCATTAAAAATGAGCACGTAAGGGCAGAAAAACCAACACAGACAAAATGTTAATCATATATTGTGAAGCGAAAAGTGGGAGTTTACAGTATATAGTTATCCTAATACTGTGTGCACAGGTGTGTATTTCCAAAAAGAACACAGAAACAGAAGAAGCCAAACCAAATGCCAGAGACAAAGCTACAACCCACCTATGGAGAACAATAGGGAGCAGTATTATTATTTCATTAATTTTCCCATAGAAGTAAAATTGAAAAACACATTTCAGAGAATATAAGTCTATGACTCCTGTATAATATTAAAGTCATTTTATTTATATTTTCTAAGCATTATTATTTTCTCATCCTTACCTACCAAATTAACAGCATGCTGTTTCATAGGTAAAAGTTTTTCACAGCCTTCTACAGTATCTACTCCTCTAAAGTTACTAAGGTTCAGGTGTGTTTTTCATCACAACCACTAACATTAGCAGTTTTAAAACTTTTGGACACATTTTATAGGAATTTTTCAATGTTTCAAACTATAGTAAGGTAGAATATCTACACAAATCACTAAATCATCTGGAAAGAGAAAACTCCAAGAAGCATAAACAATAATAGTTGTTCATCCATAGGCTATTAAAAATTACATGGTTTATTTCTCTTCAGTAGCAATTACAAATACAGCTTGCAAAGCACTGGGCACAATGGCTTTAAAGTTGTCTAATTCCAGGCAACAACATATTATTTGGAAATGGCATGGATACTTTTGATTGCAATATAGAATTTTAATATTCTGACAGTATTTCTGATTTGCTAAAGTCAAATGCCCTTAAGCATCCGGTCTATTAAAACTTCTCTGCAGGTAAACAAATATGGATTAAAATGCATGGGAAAAGGCCTAGGATACATGCTGAACTAAAAACCAACAGTTATTTTAGGAGAGGCAACTGAGAGACGGGGGAGAAGACGATTCCTCTGTTACATTCCAAAGAATATTTATGCCCTCTTCCCCCAACCTGCGCAGCTGGTATGGACCAACAGCACAGGAGCACCCAGTCCTAGGAAGGCTAAGGAAGTCCCACTAGCTCCTGGGCACTAGTCACAGTTGCCACGCTTCTCTAAGTTCCTCTTCTAATTTAAAGAATGTGGTTGGACACCCCACAGAGCAGGACATACCTTCACTAGGGCCTGGAGTTCAAATAGTTCTAAACTCCCCTGCTGTCCTCTCAGGATGTGAATGAACTTCTTTGGTGGGTGTGGGGAGGAGGACAGTGGTGGTTAGACAAGAATTTTTGGTCTGTGTGTCACAGCAAGTAAGCTAAAACTAAGGTCTGCTCTTTCAGATGGGGATAACTATTCCCACTTTGTATATAAGGAAAAGGAACCAGGGAGGATCAACCATCCCAAACTATGAATTCCAGATATGGTGGAGCAAGCAAGATAGCAAGCATCACTTTTCCAACTCGCTAAGTATCTGACAGGAGCTTGCTCTTGAAAAGTGGTGTCTAAGAGCAAATATCAGTTCCTCGTTGTCTGAAAGAGAAGCTTGGGGATGTGCAGAGTCTGAAAGGAGGGGCGGGTGGGAAAGAGGAAGGAGATGGAGATTACGTAGTGTCCCATCGCTCGGTGGCCCATGAAGGTTCCACGGAAATAACAGGAATCAGAACAGGCTAAGCCATCCACAGAAACACGGAGGTCAAAGGGGTAGGGCAAGGACAGCTACAACTGCAGTTCCCTAATGGGGGCAACAAGTAGGTTGGTTGAGGGCATCTAGGATACCCACTGGTTAAACCTTTCCAGAGGCTACGGCTCTACCTTTCCTTGCCAAGTACAGGCGGGATGTGAAGTGACAGGGCACACCAGGCAAGGCAAGGACACATTCCACACAGAAAATGGGCCCAATTCCCAAAAGACAGGTTCTAGGGGGTTACCAGGAAACACTATCTAGGCACTGGGAATGTACATCACTTAGTCATTTCAGAAAACCGTACCTATGACCCAGCCATTCCTCTTCTGATTTTGCACTTGAGCACTGGAGTTTAAGTTCTGGGAGATGACCCATTCATGGGCTGTGCAATCAGTTTAGTAAATGGGTACAAGCATTTCTTTTAACAGAATGTGGTACAATACAAAATAAAATATCAAAGTATTTTACAGGTAATTAGGGTATTGTTTCAGGAAACAAAATCATAGCTATGTAAAATTGTTGGTTATACATGTACATGTATTACACAGACACACACGTGCGCACGTGTGCATGCACACTCTCCAGATAACCAAAAGGTTCACTCCCCCCACTGTAGTCTTCCCAGTAAGGTCGTTCCATCTCCATGCTATGTAGAAGCAAACTTCTGACAACTTTTCCTATTTTCGTTTTACTTTACAGCACTTATCCCTATCATCTTCTCCCTTGCACACACATTTTCTTGATAGGACTTCTCACAGCAACAAGGACACAAACTATCTGGTCATGGTGACTTGTGAAAAATATTCTAGGGTAAGTTCTCATTGGCCTATTTTGTAACAAATAGCCATTCCTGGATCAATACAAATGTGGGTCCAGGAAGAGATGGTACCATCTGGGATAAATGTCAACTCTTGTGTTCACAAGGATGGGCTATATCTTACAGGAAGAATGTAGAAAAGTTGCCTCGAGCAGATGAAAAGCAACAGCCACTACTCATAATATTTAAGTACCTGCTAAAAATGCCCTATCAGGTGGACAAGGAAAGGGGTAAATTAATCAAACGATGCAGGGACAACTGGCTATTTATTTGGAAGAATACACAGCTGCTTATCTCACAACACGTGTAACAGGAAACACCACAGAGGGGTATCTGAATAATGTCATTTAACATAATGTCTGCTTCATACATGTCAACAAAGACATACCTGACACAGTGCTCAGTTCCAAAAGGAATTTACTTATGACACAAAAGCACAATGAAGTAGAAATACTTAACTTCCAACTAGTAGAATGTTTATTTCTAATTCTGGGACTTTACATAGGAGTTTACAAAAAAAAAAACCCCCCCCCCCACCACACACACAAAAACACTGTGCTGCTTATTATCCATTGGCTCCACCCAGACCTCCTCTCCACTTTCTCTGCGCCCACCTGGGCTAACCTGCAGATCGCATCTGGTTGCGTTCTCCAAAGGGAGGCACCAGCAATTCAGTGCCACGATTCTTGGAGGGACAATATCTTCCAGGAGGTGGTCTCTCCTCCATAAGAGTAGCTCTTATTGGGCTCTGGTGACACTAGTCTCCATCTTTGCCCCTTTACGACCTAGAATGCTCACAGTTTCTGGGTGATGCTAGTCTCTAGGTGCTTCAGGATCCCTTGTTTCTGGCCCATACCACCGTAATACATCTACCATCACAATCCTCTTGGTTGGGGTAGAATTCCGTTTTTCATTAGAAGCGGGGCTGATACAAATAGCTATTCTTGTGTTAAGTTGTCAAAAGAAATCATTCTTCCCCGAAATCACTATATAGAACATGAACATTTAGAATGAAGTACTTGTCTGTACCAGCTGGAATGCCTTCAGCTGAAATAACAGACAGCCCTAAGGATAAATAAGCAATCATTATTACCATGGTAATAGAAAGTCCTAGCCGAGAACAGGTCCAGATGGAGTTGTGCAGCTCAACGACGGGAGTCCCCTCTGAGCCAGGCTTTTCCCATTTTGTCTGATGGTATCTTCAGACTATTGCCCTTCAGGGCCACAAGCTATAATTTGGTATGATGTGCCAACATGAAAAAGTCCAGCATAAGAGAGACAATCTCTCCTTTTGTCTTCTCATGTCACAATAGTTTATTACTGAGATCTCTCCCAGAAGTACCGCAGAATATTTTCCAAACATCTCAACAAAATCATTAGAACAGCATCTCCATGATTAACTCAGATTAATCTGGATTTACTCCTAAATCATGTGGGGGAAGAATGGAAAGAGAAACAAAACAGAGCCCAGCAAATCAGCAGCAGGGTGGTGGGTGGGCAGTGTCTTTTGGAACTGCTGATCAGTGTGTTCCAAGGAGGTGTGGGAAAACAGTAGGACAAAGGAGGCAGGGACAGTGCATGACACCCTAGTATTTTAAATACAAATACATAGTTCCTGGGTCACATACAACAGATCATGCCTAAATAGATACAGTAATGAAATACCAAGAGTAGGAAAGTGGCATTCGAGTACATATTTTTATTTGTGGAGTGCATTGAGTGTTCCTGTTCATAAATGATGTTAACCTTTGCAAAATTCATGTAAATCCCACTAACAGTACTTACAACAACATAGACTGACCCAGAGGCAACTGAAAAACCTCAGAAAAATATTATTTGGCTTCTTTGGGAAGTAGTAGTAGATCAGTAACGATGGCCATACTAAATCTTATTTGCCGGCAACGTCAGACGGAAGGTTGGTGGTGAGGTCGTAAAATAACATATACTGGCCAAACTATAAAGAGACTCAGGTAGTATTTACAATTAAGACTGATGCAGAGGTAGTTTAAAAACCTCACAAAAACAAATTTGGGGTTCTTTACTGAAGAGGCAGTTCAACAATAATGGCCATAGCCATTTATTTATGTCAGGATATGAGAGAGGGGTGTACGTAGTCTGTACTTCAAATTGTTCAGATGTATTTTCATATATACACAGTCGTGTGCTGGTAAATATTTAACAACAGGTTCTCTGAGAAAATAAGAACCCCGGTTTGTACAGTTTGCCAATTTCCAGGGTGTAAACACTCCCACTACAGCAGGCTACCCACAGGACGACACTGAGTGCAGAGTTGGGAAGAGATGGGCAGTAGCACATTAGATGGTATTTTTACCATATGACTCAGTAATAAAAGTGACCTAAAGAACAAAGAACAAAATGTTATAAAATAATTAGGAATTGATAAGTGCTGAGAATTTATTACCTTTGTTTTTAATATAATTTAATTTTTAAATAATGACTGTTTAAGTACTGGCTCACAAAATTCCTGAAAATTTAACCATTGGCAGTTGCAAGCCAGTGTGAGCTTACTCTTAACACACCACTACATACGTGTGGGGTATGTGTGTATAAATACATTTACATATACACTATATATACATATATAATTATGGCAACTTATAAAGACACTGGTGGTATTTAGTGTGGAAGATACTAATATAGACCATAATAGCTCTCTAATTAAAAGATATTTTCTCTTCATAAGTCTGTTGGACTACAATATGCAAATCAAGCATACATCTAATTTCTGCTATATTACTATACCCACATCAGGCCTGCAAACATCAGGGACTTTTCATAATTGTTTAATGTTGTTGTGATTCAACTTTTTTTAAACTTCAGATTCCACTTGAATATAGGTATGAATGAATACCATCCACCATATTTACAATAAAATTTGGTATCACATTTGGAATATGACACAACATAAATTCTAGACAAAGAGTTGTATCACATTTCTTAAGTGAAGAAATTTCCCCTCAATATAAATTTTCTGATTAAAAGTTTCAGTTTTTCTTCAGAGCTTTCACATATTCAAAATATCAGTATGGTTTTATGCTAGTATTATTTGAAGTATGATAAGACATTGCTTTCTAGTAATGTGAGGCATTCTTTGGGCTTCATCTCATTTTTTAAAAATGGTATAATAACTTGAAAGAGCAGGTGAAGGCTTCTGGACATCAGGATGTTGAAAGAGCTTTCACCCTTGTGTGAATTCTCTGATGTTTTGTAAGTACTGACCTCTGACTGAAGGTTTTCCCACATCCATCACACTCATAGGGCTTCTCCCCTGTGTGAGTTCTCTGATGTTTAGTGAGAGCTGATTTTTCACAGAAGGTTTTCCCACACTCGTTACATTTATAGGGTTTCTCCCCTGTGTGAGTTCTTTGATGTACAATGAGGTTTGACTTCACACAGAAGGACTTCCCACATTCACTACACATGAAGGGTTTCTCTCCTGTGTGTGTTCTCTGATGGACAGTTAGGGCTGACCTGTGGCAGAAGGATTTCCCACATGTATTACATTCGTATGGTTTCTCCCCTGTGTGTGTTCTCTGATGTTCTGTGAGGTTTGACTTCACACAGAACGTTTTTCCACATTGCTTACATTCATAGGGTTTTTCTCCTGTATGTGTTCGCTGATGGTTGGTAAGGTGTGGTTTCTGACAAAAGGATTTCCCACACTCAGTACATTCATAGGGCTTCTCTCCTGTGTGTGTTCTTTGATGTTGAGTGAGGTTTGACTTCTCCCAGAATGTCTTCCCACATTCACCACATTCAAAGGTTTTTTCTCCTGAATGACCTCTTCGAAGTTGGGTGAGATGTGATTTCTTGTTGAAGTTATTTCCATTTTCACTGTGCTCATAAGGTTTTTTGCCCATGTGTACTATTTGATGTTTAAAAAGGGTTGACTTTTCCCAGGTTTTAGGACCTACTTTATACTCATGGGGAATCTTTCTTGCATAGGCTCCCTGATGGATAATGAAAGTTGAGTTATCACAGAAGGTTTGCCCATATTCATTGTATTCATAAGGAGTCTGTCCTGTAAGAGTTCTCTGATGTCCCAGTCTTAAATCTGTGTAAAAGGACTTCCCACAAATATTGCATTCATATGGCTCCATCTCCAAATGAGTTCTCTGAGATAAACTGAGCTCTAAACTGTGGATGAAGGTTCTTCCACATGCATTATATTTACAGAGTGTCTCTCCTATCTGTATTTTCTTGTTTGTGAAAAAGGCCGCTTCCTCATGGAAGGCTTGTCCATTTTCATTATACTCAGAAGGCTGGTCAAAAATTGGCTGACTGGGATTGTGGCTATGACTGAGCACATTCCTTTTTTGATTATATCTATAAGATTTCCCTCCAGGAGTTTTCTCATGCTTAATATCAAGGAGCAATTTCTCATATACATTAAGCTCATCAGGCTTCTTTCCAGAATAGCTCTTTCTACTAATAATTACGCCTGAAATATTTTTCAAACTCATTTCACATGAGTCACATATCTTATATGGAAAATTCCTTGAAGGAACAGAATCTGTGCCCAGATTGAAAGCTTTTCTTACTCTATCACAACTATCTATATTTAATGTTTTGTTGGTAGTGAAAGCCAGTTGCCAAAAATGTTCATCTTCATTGTCCTGGCTGCTCTCTATCAGGTCATCAACTTTCCAGTCTTCTAGAAATGAGAAAAATAACCACATCTTATGAATCGTAGTACACTTCTAATGAGAATGAACTCCCACAAACACCCTTTCATATAGTCGATTCCTTTGTTTTAGGCTCAGTTTCCTGGCGTGAACTAAATCCAAGCATGCATTTCCTTTATCCTGCTAGTCTCATGGAAAGTAAATACAAGCTGCTGTGGAAACAGGGAATGGAAACTGGCAAGGGCACTTAACATTTTAAATACAAAACTTTCAAAACTGGACAGAAAAGGGTGAAAATGCAAAGCACAGGTTGCTGGGAGTGGCTGATTCAGGGACTCATAGAGAATGGGGTGAGCCAGACAGAGACATTGAACACTGAATAAAGTGATGGTAGAGATGGCTTTCAGAAGATGAACTATGTTTGGGGGAGAGAGAACAGTTCCATCCTAATCCCCTCATGTACAGATTCCTGGGGTAGGATTCCTGCGGGAGCACATGCTTCTACTCTGAGCACCAACACCAAACATTGCTGGGTTCAACCAAGAAGTCCTATAGCCCAGCATCTAGTTTTTCTTTTAACTTATTATATAAGAAATAATTATTTTTTTTAAAAAGCTGTAAAAAGCGGGCTAGAGAAAGTGAAATAAAATCAAGACATAGTAAGCAAGGATTGGGTATTTTCTGAGAGGTATCCGCTTAGGAAGCAGGAAACTCACAGAGTTGTAAAGTTCAACAAGGGGTTTTTTCCAATAAAAAATAAACTACAAATAGACTGTTTGAGAAACACAGTAGAGGAAAAATTTAGAGACAGCTCACAGTTCCCATCCTTATCCTCTCACATCTTGACTACTATGGTAGATTCTCACTAGTATGCATGTTGTCAGTCCCTTTTCTTCCCTTCATTTGATCTATCAGCATTAACAAAAATTTCTCAAAGCACCTACTTCCTCATTTTTTAAGGATCACTGCTTTACCCCCAGACTCTCACTCTCTATCTAGCTGTGATTCACAACAGCACAAATATCGAAAAGGAAATACAAAAATAGATGGGGGCAGGCTATCTCTGCCAAAGGACCGGGTTCACCTTGTTTTCTCACAGCTGCTTATGAATCTCACCATCAAGTCATATGTTGATTTACTTAAATCTGCTGGCTTACTTCCCCCAGAACCATTTCATGCCTGAGACAATGTTGATCTTTAAGTCTGCTTTTATACTTAAGTTTATCTTTTATATCAAGGTTTTCTGCTTTTCTCTCTAGCCTCATCTGTATCTTTTACCTACTTGTGAGACCTGTAAGCATCATGTTTCTCTATATGATTCTAAGACCTTTGGTAAACTTTATCATAAAAATTCTTGGCTGTGTTGCCACACAATGCAATAATATTAATCACTTGTGAAAAAACTTCTAAGGCAGTCCGGAGCCCACTGCTCCAAGGGCCAGATAGTGATAATTATTACCCCCCCAAAACAAATCAAAACAAAACAAACTTTCCACCAACTGGATTCACAGTAGGTGAATCCTGCAGCTGGGCCACTCCCTGAGACACAATATAAGTTGCGCTCCAGCCCTTGCTCTTTCTGGAACCTGGATATCTTTCAGGAAATGCTGCTTTCTTTCACTGACAACGAGCCACAAATATAATAATAAAAGAATGACTGCCAACAAACACTGCAACATCCCTCCCACTTTCAGCCTTCACTCACTATCTTTAAAAGAAGTTTACTGCCTGTAAAATTTACCATAATGTAAGATTAAGTTCCTTGCTCAATGCTATACCCTTTGTCAAGACCACAGTCTAGCTCTTGGCAGATGTTACCAAAATCCTGCTTCCTCTGACCTCATGAAAGAGACACAACATGAATGATTCATAAATGCAATGTGCATATGAATTATTTCCAACCTGTACGTGATAAGCGGTAATACACAAGGACAAAATGGGAATTTTGTATTTTGTATTTTGAATTTTGTATTTTGGAAAAGTACTTCAGAATGCTTTATGAATGGGTGAGAAAAAATGATCTCTTCCAAACTTAGCTGCACAATTCATCAAAAAAGAAATTAGTAAATTATCAGAATTGGGAAAAGAAAGGGCCTTCTCTGTGGGAAAACAAAATCTCATTAAAGAAGAAACCCTAAGCAAGAGTAATATGATTAGTTCTCAGTTTTGAGGATGTAGCCACTAGTGGGTTAGGGTCACAAAATATGGGTTATTTAAGTTACAGGGAAAACAAAGTGAGCTCTAACTTAAAATAGGTGAAATAAGCCATTACTATGTACCATGCAATGTTTAAACACTTTACACATACAATATTAAGTATCTGAAAAGCAAAGTAAACACAAATGAAAGTTGTAGTAGAAGAGAAAGTATTTATATGTGAAATTTAGGATCTAAGACAGTATGGGGTTTAGTGCAAATTCTAGAGAGCAGCTAGAAAGAGACAGGAAGAATAGGAGGACCACACTTTAATAGTCAATGAAAGGAGACTTTAATTTTAATTTCATTTCTTAATAAGCAGCAACTCTGCCAGACTAGTGAAAGATAAAGCAGATGCTTCAGGTAAGAAAATAAAAATCATTTAGGGATTAGATCCAGCCAGGAATGAGAGAACACACAGTTCTGCTTCTGAGTGAGATCAGTGAAAAATGAGAAAACAAAGGGATGCGGGAGCTGGTTTTGAAAGGCAAACAACCCCCAGGAATATGAGGACACTAGTAATAGGGGATAATGGGTTTAATGCGCTGACCACGGAGCTGCCATTTAAGGTAGTAATAGGACAGTAGCGTGTTCCTTATCGATTCCCGGGAAACCAGGCTCTCAGGTTTTCCCCCTGGCTCAGACTGTTCCTCCTTAAGCTCCTCTCGTGATGAGATTTTATGGATTTTCACACCCTGCAGAAGTGGAATTGTTCCAGAACCACTGCTCTCACATGCAAAGCCACCCTCTAGAAAAGGAGCCTGCAAACGATAACTATTGAGCAAGGGTCCTTAAACTACGAATGTTTTTTTACATTTTTAAAGGGAAACGAAAGAAGAGGCAGGAGGGAGAAGTGAGGAGGAAGAAGAAGGAAAAGGAGAACCAGGAAGGGGCGGGGGGAGCAGCAACAGCAGCAGCCAGCCAGGCCACATGTGACTCACCAAACCGAAAACATGTCGTACTGTCTTTACATAAAAGCCCACCAACCTCTGATCTAGAAGCTCTCAACCAGCCTCAGGCCTTTACCACCACCCACCGCTGACACCTCTCACAGGGCACTTCCGGCTCTGGCCTCTGCCACGTGCACCACACTCACACAGAACCAACATCTTATTCAACACAGAGACTGGGTTCTAGCAGTTCTCTCTCAGCGTCTTGTGTCCAAGTTTGGGTATGTCTTAACTCCCCTATAATCTAATTTCCTCCCAATAAATGGCACCCAGTTTTTATCCAGTTGCTTGAGACAAATCAGTTGAGTCATGCTGGACTCCTGTCTCTTCCACACTATCAATCCAACAGCAAATCTTGTTGGCTTCATCCTCAAGATATATGTACAAACCTTCCACTCCTCAGCACTTCCAACATCACCTAAATCATTATCCTCTCTCCTCTGGCGTATATAATAGTCTCAATGGTATTCCTTCCTCACTTGTGCCTAAGCACCACCTAACCACCAGACTGTATTTACTGCATAAACTGCTAAGTCAGATCTGATGATTTAATCTGACTTACATTTACTAAAAAAAAAAAAAAAAAAAAAAAACAAGGCTTTCTCATATCACTCATATCACTCAAAATAAAAATTACAAGGCTTTCTCATATCACTCATATCACTCAAAATAAAATTACCATGGTCCATGCTACTTCTTATGACATCACCTCCTAATACTCTCCCCAACACATACTCACCTCCAGCCGCAATGCCCCCTTACCATTCTTCAAACATCCTAAGAACACAGCTGAGAAGTTTGGCACCTGCCTGTAAGAGCTCCCACTTTCACTGTACTAGGGTCTCACCCTCCTGTGGACCTCATGAAACAGGTTTTCTCTGACTTCCTTACCCATTAGCACATGCCGCCATTCTCTACCCCCTCTCCACTGCTTTAACTCTCTCCATGGTGTTTACCACCACAAATACTGTATGAACACATTCACATGCATGTACTTCACACACACAAACATGCTTCTTGTCCCTTACTATAATACATACTCCACGATAAAAGAAATGCTAATCTTTTAATTACCTAAAAACACAACTGGATCCTAGTGAGTGCCCAACACGTATTTGTTAAATGAGTAGTATCTCAAGGAGAGCATGAAAACAAAAGGTGTCCAAAGAGAATAGAGAGAAAGTTAACAATTTTCAAAGATAAACTAACCTAGAAAAATTACCAAAGATGAAGCCAACTGAGTTTGCATTACAGGTATTAGTAAATCACTCTAAAATATCAAAGAGCAAAGGAAAGCATTTATGAGGGAAAGTGACATGCGGAGGAATGTGATTAAGGTAATGGCAGGATGTGGGCTAACTGTCCTTTGTCACTTCCAAAGGTCTAAAATTTATAAAAGAAATTTCTGAAGAATATTGTACAAGTGATAAACCCTAAACCAATAGCCTAAGATCTCATTCCCTTGTCTTCCATCTGCCTGCGAACTCACTAACTCACCTTGGTGGCAGTGGCTTTGGAATCCTGCCTCTAATATCCAGGGCTCTTCTCCTTGCTCTATCTTGAAGACCACTTCTGGCTTAGTAATGCAATATCCTGTGAAGAAAAAAATAATACAAGATGGTGGCTAAATAGCCTGGCTTCAGGGACTCTGAAAAAATGATGGCGAGGAAAGGTACAGCCTCAGGAGCTACCCAAGGGAGATGCCCAAATGAAGCAAGCCCTGAGGAGGCTACGAACAGAGCATTCTTTATGGAGGCCAGAGAGACTGTTCATCTCAGGGCCCTGAATCTCAAGTGTCAAACAAAATTCTAGAAGCAGTTCATATGTTTCAGCAACCAGAAATGCATGCTACCGATAGTCACAAGGGAAAAAAAAAAACCTTACCAAAGGAAAAAAAATCTTACCAACTGAGACAAAATGGCTGTAATTTTCTAGAATCACATCTCTGTATAGTATCTTCTGAGCAGGATCCAGCAGATACCACTCTTCCTGAGTGAAGTCCACACATACATCTTTGAATGACACTTGTTCCTGTAATAGTATATGCCTTTTCTATATGAAGCCATCAGAACTTATGACATGGAAGAAATTTAAAAGAGCTAACCTCTTTGAAGTTTGCTAAAAACTGACACATAGGATGCCTTCTTTTGTGTTATTTACTATGTAGGATAAAAGAAATATATAAATACAAACAAACTGAGTTTCCACTAAAGCCCTAGAACCGTTCCCCCTGCTGCAAATAGTACTGATGAAAACAAACACTTCCTGTTCTCAAAGTGCTTATGATCTGATGAGATACATACATTAACATTTATTAAATTATACACTGCAGGAGCTAGCAGTATTCACACAGTAGACTGGGAACGAAACCAGACCAAGAAATATTAGATCTTTAATATTATCATTTTTATGATAGAAAAAAAATAGACAATAAAACAGACAAAGCAAACCAAAAGGGGACCCAAATACTGGAAATAATAAACAAGAACTTCAAAATGGATTATGATTAATATATTCCATAAAACAGAGGAAAATATGAACAAAATAAGTGGGAGAAGTTCAATGGATATATGGTATATGTACTGGTCAGAAAAGAATTACTAGAGCAGGCCTGAGACTGCTATCGTTCCAAAGTCTGTTGCTATGAGGGTGTCCCTTGGCTGGCATCTGGGAACTTCAATTCCCTAATAAGAATGGTTCACTGTGGGCGCCTGGGTGGCTCAGTGGGTTAAGCCGCTGCCTTCGGCTCAGGTCATGATCTCAGGGTCCTGGGATCGAGTCCCACATTGGGCTCTCTGCTCAGCAGGGAGCCTACTTCCCTCTCTCTCTCTCTGCCTGCCTCTCCGTCTACTTGTGATCTCTCTCTGTCAAATAAATAAATAAAAATCTTAAAAAAAAAAAAAAAAAAAAGAATGGTTCACTGAGCCTAAACTATTTGTGTAAGCAATATGGGTTATGCGGCACACACGCATTCCTTCTAAGTCCAGAAGTTTCTGTTTCAAACAGAAAGTACCAATGTGATCATCTCCTAACAAAAACCCTGAGCATTGAGCATCTAGTGAGCTTCCCTGGCAGACATTTCACATTTGTTGCCAATCTCATCGCTAGATTTGGAAGAAGACTCAGGTTTGTTCCTGGCTTCCTCTCAACTATGCTCCATGTACCTTTTCCCTTTGTTGATTCTGCTTTATATCCTTGCACTTTAATAAGTCATAGCCATAAGAAGAACCACCTGCTGAGTCACCCTAATAAGTCACTGAGCCTGGGGATGGTCTTGGGGATCTCTGATAAATGTGTATGTAGACACATACATATACCTGTAAGTACATAGATAAAATGGGGATTCTAGAGCTGAGAAATACAACACTGAAATTAAGAACTCATTAAATGGGGATGCCTAAGTGGCTCAGTCGGTTAAGAGTCTGCCTTCAGCTTAGGTTATGATCCCAGGGTGCTGGGATGGAGTGCCGCATGGGGCTCCCCATCAGCGGGGAGTCTGCTTCTCCCTTTCCCTCTGCTTGCTGCTCTACCTACTTGTGTACTCTCTCCGTCAAATAAATAAATTAAAAAAAAAAAAAAGAACTCATTAAATGGGTTCAAAATCCTATTTGAGAAAACATATAAATCTAACAAAAGTATCAAAATATGTATGCATCTAACTAAAGTACCAAAATACATACCCCCAAACCAAGAGAACTGAAAGGAGAAATACATGAATTTATAATCATAGTTGGGAGACTTCAACATCCCTCTGTCAATACTGAGAGATCAAGAAGGAAGAAAATCAGTAAGTATACAGATGCCCTGCAGCACACTATCCATTAACATGATCTAACTGGACTGTTACAGAATACTCTATCCAAAGCAATAAAACACATATTTTATCATTCTACTCTAGCTCATATGTAACATTCACCATGATAAACCATAGTCTTGGCCACAAAACACACCTTAACAAATTTAAAACAACAGCTACAACAAAATACAACAAAATACGTTCTCCGACTACAATGGAATTAAACAGAAATCAATAAACAAGAGATAGCTGGAAAATCCCTCGAACACTTGAAAATCAAACAACACACTTATAAATAGTGTGTTCAAAGAGGTCTCAAAGAGACCTTCAAAGAGGTCTCAAAAGAAATTTTTAAATACTGTACATGAAATAAAAATAAAAATACCACTTATCAAAATTTGTGGGATGAATTGAAATTTTTAAATACTGTACATGAAATAAAAATAAAAATACCACTTATCAAAATTTGTGGGATGAATTGAAAGCAGTACATAAAGGGAAATCTATAGCAAGTGTATATATATTAGAAAAAATCAGTAACCTATTCCATCTTAGAACACTACAAAAAAAAAAGCAAATTAAGCCAAAAGCAAGCAAATATAAAGGAAATACTAGAATAAATCAATGAAATTGAAAACATGGGGAAAAAAAAAATCAATGAAACCGGGGTGCCTGGGTGGCTCAGTGGGTTAAGCCTCTGCCTTCGGCTCAGGTCATGATCCCAGCGTCCTGGGATCGAGCCCCGCATCCGGCTCTCTGCTCAGCGGGAAGCCTGCTACTCCCTCTCCCACTCCCCCTGCTTGTATTCCCTCTCTTGCTGTATCTCTCTCTGTCAAATAAATAAATAAAATCTTTAAAAAAAAATAGCTGCTTCTTTGAAAAGATCAATAAATTAATAAACTTCCAGAAAACCTAACCAAGAAAATAAAGAAAAACAAATTGTGAATCTCAGAAATGATAGGTCAATATCACTGATCCTAAGGATATTAATAATAAAAGAATACTATGAATAATTATATTCCTGAAAAATTAACTTAGATGAAATGGACAAATTCCTGAAAAGACACAACTAATAATTCATACAAGGAGAAAGAGATACCTGGAACAGATCTATATCTGTTAAAAAAAATTGAATTACTAATCAAATCACTCCCAAAATAGAAAGTACCAAGCTCAAATGGTGTCACTGGTGAATTCTACTAAACATTTAAGGAAAAAATACCAATTCTCCACAATCTCCTCCAGTAAATAACACTTACAAACTTGTATTATAAGGCCAACATTATTACCCTGATACCAAAACTAGGTAAAGACATGAGAAACTAAAGACCAATCTATCCCATTAGCATAGACACAAAAATCCTCAAGTATTGGCAAATCAAATCTGACAACATATAAAATGAATTATAAACAATAACCAAGTGGAATTTACTCCAGGAATGGAAGGCTGGGTCAATGTTTAAAAAAAAAAAAAATCAATCAATACAATCCAGCACACAAATTAGCCAAAGAAGAAAAATTACATGATCAAATCAATTGATAAAGAAAAAGCATTTGACAAAATCTACTAGCCATTCATGATCAAAGTTCTCAACAAACTAGAAATAGGGTGAACTTTCTCAGCTTGATAAAGACCATCTACAAAAAACTTACAGCTAATATCATATTTAATGTTAAGACACTAGACACTTTTCCCTAAGGGCAGGAGTAGGACAAGGATGTCTTATCTCATTACTCCTATTCAACTCTGTATGAGAAGTCCTAGCTAGTGCAGTATGACCAAAACCAAACCAAACCAAACCAAACCCAAAACCAGAAATAAAACATACGTGACTGGCTTTTTATCCTGTTTCATTGGTCTTTGTGTCTATTTTTGTGCCAGTACCATACTGTTTTGATTCCTATAGCTTTGTAGTATATCTGGAAATCTGGGATTGTGATCAATTTGTGAAACAAATCCAGCTTTATTTTTCTTTCCTAAGATTGCTCTAGCTATTCAAAATAGAACAGAACAGAGAGACCAGAAACAAACCCATTATTTGGTCAGCTAATCTTCAACAAAGGAGGCAAGAATATCCAACAGGAAGCAGACAGTCTCTTCAACAAATGGCATCTGGAAAACTGGACAGTTACATGCAAAAGAATGAAACTGGACCACTTTCTTACACCACACGCAAAAAATAAACTCAAAATGGATTAAAGACCTAAATCTGAGACCTGAAACCATAAAAATCCTTGAAAAGAACACAGGTAGTAACTACCTTTACATCAGCCATAGCAACTTCTTTCTAGGTATGTCTCCAAAGACAAGGGAAACAAAAACAAAATCAAACCATTGGGACTAAACCAAAACAAGAAGCTTCTACACAGCGAAGGTAACCATCGAAAACAAAAAAGACAACGTACTAAAGAGAGAAGATATTTGCAAATGATATATAAGGACTTGATATCTGAAATATAAAATGTATACAACTCAACAGCAAAAAAAAAAAAAAAAACCCAAAAAACAAAACAACAAATAAGCTGATTAAAAACTGGGCAAAGGACCTGAATAAACATTTTTCCAAATAAGACATATAGATGACCAAGAGACCCATGAAGAGTTGCTCAACATCACTAATCATCAGGGAAACTCAAATCAAAACCACAATGAGGTATCACCTCACACCTGTCAGAATGATGAGAATAAAAAAAAGAAAGAACAAGAGTTGGTGATAATGTGAAGGAAAAGGAACCTTGTGTACTGATGGTGGGGATGAAAACTGGTTCAGCCATTATGGAAAACAATGTGGAGGTTCCTCAAAAAATTAAAAATAGAACTGTCATATGTTCCAGTAATTCCATCACTGGGTATTTACTCAAAGAAAATGAAAACATTTGAAAAGATACGTTTATATTGCAGCACTATTTATAGTAGGCAAGATATGGAAGAGCCCGTCAATAGATGAATGGATAAAAAAGATGTGGTGTATATATAGATATATATATATATCTAATAGAATATTACTTGGCCAGAGAAAAGAATGAAATCTTAACATTTGTAACAACATGGATAATTCTAGAGGGTATAATACTAAATGAAATAAGTCAAAGAAAGACAAATATCCTATGATTTCAATCATATGTGAAATTTAAGAAACAAAACAAAGCATAAAAGAGACAAAAAAGAGACTCACAAATATAGAGAACAAACTGGTGATTACTAGAGGGAAGGTGGGTGGGAAGAGGGCATGAGACAACTAGGGTGTACCATTGAAAAGGAAAAACAAAACTCTATCTGAAGTCAATATTATTGTCTATGTAGAAAATCTCAAGTAACTTATAGAAAGAAAAAAAAATCTATTGGAAGTAATGAGGAAATACCAAAACATCATAGGATACAAGGTCAATATAAAGAAGTCAACTATTTTCCTATATCTGAATAAAGAATTGGAATTCCAAATTTTCAAATGAAAAAAATACCATTTACAATACACCCCTAAAAAGGGTACTCAAGCATAAAATCTAACACAATACATATATACAGGAAGACAAAACTGATGGAAGAAATCAAAGATCTAAATAAATGGAGAGAGAGTTCGTATTCATCAGTAGGAAGATTCAATGTGGCTAAGATGTCAATTCTTTCCAACTTAATCTATGAATTCAATGAAATCCAAATAAAACCCCCCAGTTATTTTGCAGATATTGACAAGAAGATTCTGAAGTTTACATAGAAAGGCAAAAGATCTAGAATAGCCAACACACTGGACACCTGGGTGGCTCAGGTGGTTGAGCATTTTCCTTCAGCTCAGGTCGTGATCCCAGAGTGCTGGGATGAAGTCCTGAGTCAGGCTCCTTGCTCAGAGGGGAGCCTGCTTCTCCCTCTGCCCTCTCTGCCTGTGACATCCCCTGTTTGTGCTCTCTCTCTGACAAATAAATAACCTCTTTTTAAAAAGTTAAAAAAAAAAAAATAGAATAGCCAACACAATGTGGAAGAAAAATGAGAATTCACATCACCTGGTCTTGAGACTTACTATAAAGCTACTAGTAACCAAGACAGTGTGTTAGTGCTGAAAGAGACACACAGATCAACAGAACAGATTAGAAGGACCAGGAATAGATCTACAAAAATAAAGTCAAACATTTTTTGACAAAGGCACAAAGGGAATAAAAGGAGAAAAGATGGTCTTTCAATAAATGGTGCTCGAACAACTGAACACTCATGCAAAAGAAATCAAACTAGACACAGACCTTACACAAGTATTAACTAAAAATGAATCAGAGATCTAAATGTAAAAATGCAAGAATAAAGAATACAGGAGAAAAATCTCTATGACCCTGGATTTGGTGATGAGTTTCTAGATAGAACAGAAAAAGCATATTTCACGGGGAAAAACATGGGTTGGATATTATTAAAAATAAAATCTACTCTGTGAAAGAAATTTTTAAGAAAATGAAAGGATAAGGCACAGACAGAAAATATTTGGAACACATATATCTAATAAAGGCTTTGTGTCCAAAAAACACAAGAGTTCTTAAAGCTTCAATAATAAGAAAACAAATGACCAAATGAAAAATATGCAAAAGATTTGAACAAACATTTCACCAAAGATATAAGGACAGCAAATAAATACATTAACAGATAGATGCTCAACATCACCTCAGTGGGAATATGCAGACAACATGACACAGTTATTGGAATGGTTACATCAAAAATAATGACAATACCAATTTCAGGTCCAGAATCAGAACAACAAGATTCTGATTCATAGTTGGTAGGAACAAAAACTGGTACAGCAACTTTGTAAAAATAGTTTGGCAATTTCTTGCAAAGCTAAACATATATACATACATACATACATACATAACCAACACAGCAATTTCACACCCTCTGTTTCTGAAAACTTATGTTTTAAAACCTACATGTGAATATTTCTAGCACCTTAATTCAAATGGTCCCAAACTGGGAGAATCAAGCATGTGCATTCTGGAATTGAACTATCAAATAAATGAAATTCAGATGTTAGCTGGATTCTCATTGTTAGCGCAGGAGATTACAGACAAGAAAGAAGAGAAGGTTGGAATGTTCTACCTGGTAATGATTACAAGAGGAGACAACAGTGTGAATACTTAGCTTACTATAGAAATAGATGGTTACATACTAAAATATTTATAGACACATGTATATACATGAGTGAGTATACACATATTTCCTGTTCAGTTAGCTGAGAGGGTCTTTGAGCAATAACTTAATAGTCACAACAGACACACCTAGTCCCTCAATCTTGGTTTCTCATACTATGCTCCAATGAAAAAAACCAGAACTACTTAAGGGGGGAAAAATGGCTAATTCTAGGGCAAGAAAGGCATAAGATAAACCTGGAAAGTCTACTGCCACAGAGTAAGGAAGAAGTATTCAAACAGGAACAGGGTATGTCAAAAGACACAGGAACCAACAGAAGGTGCTTTTTAAAAAATTTATTTACTTGTTTTTGAGAGAATAGGAAAAGGAGAGAAAGCATAAGCAGCAGGGAGGAGCACAGGGAGAGAGAGAGAATTTCTATTTATTTATTTATTTACTTACTTACTTACTTACTTACTTATTTATTTGACAGACAGAGATTACAAGTAGGCAGAGAGGCAGGCAGAGAGAGGGCGGGAAGCAGGCTCCCTGCTGAGCAGAGAGCCCGATGTGGGGCTCGATCCCAGGACCCCGGGATCACGACCTGAGCCGAAGGCAGAGGTTTTAACCCACTGAGCCACCCAGGCACCCCGAGAGAGAGAATTTCAAGCAGGCCCCACACCCAGCAAAGAGCCCAACGTGGGGCTGGAGCCCAGGACCCTGAGATCATGACCTGAGCCGAAATCAAGAGTCGGACACTCAACCAACTCAGCCACCCAGGCGACCCTAGAAGATGCTTTTACTAACCAACCTGGAACAACTTGAGCAAAAAAAGGAACAAGGTATCATTGTACTATAACCAAAATATAAAATAACTAGCCATGAATTCATGCTGATATAAATGGATTAGTAAATAGGAGAGAACAGAAAAATCTCCTATGCAGAATTCCCGATAATTTATGTACATAATTATGTAGATACTCCAACAGGAAGGAGGTATAGTGTAAGTGTATAGTGTAATTGCCCACTTCCTTCCAAGGAGTACAGTATGAAGACAGAGAAAACAATGTAGTAAGTCATGTCCGGAGCACTTACCCTTGATATGATAAGACCAAATGACATTTTATCTCTGTGGTCTTCCTCCAAGAAACCCATAACCTCAGTCTAATCATGAAAACAACAGCAGACAATTCCCAATTGAGGGACATTCTACAAAACACCTAACTGTACTTCTCAGAACTGCCAAGGTTATCAAAAACAAGGTAAGTCTGAGAAATTGTCACAGCCAAGGGGAACCTAAAGAAATGACTAAGTGGGGTGCCTGGGTGGCTCAGTGGGTTAAGCCGCTGCCTTCGGCTCAGGTCATGATCTCAGAGTCCTGGGATCGAATCCCGCATCGGGCTCTCTGCTCAGCAGGGAGCTGCTTCCCTCTCTCTCTCTCTCTGCCTGCCTCACCATCTACTTGTGATCTCTCTCTGTCAAATAAATAAATAAAATCTTTAAAAATAAATAAATAAATAAAGAAAGAAAGAAAGAAAGAAAAAGAAAGAAATGACTAAGTGAAATGTGGTATTCTGAAACAGAATACCTGCATGGGGGAAAACACCAGGGTCAACTATCAAAAGACAAATCACATCCCATAAAATAATAGTTTGCAACCCATAAAATGGACAAGCACTAGTATCCCTAATATATAAAGAGCTAGACACTGAAGAAGAAGAAGAAAAAAAAAAGCCAAAAACCTAAGAGCAAAATGGGCAAAAGATATGAACAGAGGGTTCACAGAAATGTAAATACATCTTTCAGATTCATGAAAAAATACTTAACCTCACTCATAGTTAAGAAAATTGCAGATATAAACTTCATAAAATACCATGTTTATCTGTCCACTGCCAAAATTCCAGAAGTTGAACCACATGTTCTATGGGAGAAGCTGTGGACAAACAAGCACTCATGCGGTGTTGATGGGAGTGACACAAAATGATACCATAATCCCGAACGATCAAGTTATCAATTATATGCACCCTTTGACCTGGCAGCGCACTTCTAGGAATTTATCGGATAGAAAAAACCTATATGTACAAGGTCATTCATTAGAACATGGTTTGTACCATAAGTGACTCTCAATCTCACAAAACAAACAGAGGGTTGCTGGGGGGAGGCGGGGTTAGGGAGGGTGGGGTTATGGACATTGGGGAGGGTATGTGCTATGGTGAGTGCTGTGAAGTGTGTAAACCTGGCGATTCACAGACCTGTACCCCTGGGGATAAAAATACATTATATGTTTATAAAAAATAAAAATAAATAAAAATTAAATTAAATTAAAAAGAAAAGAACATGGCAAAAGGTTTGAAATAGTGCATAACTAATAATAACCAGTTAACTAACTATGGAACGTCCATGCTTGAATTACTGTGCAGTTATAACAAAGAAACAATCCATGTTCTGTTTAGAGAAAGATGTCTGGGACGGGCTTTTAAAAAGTGACAAAAAAGCAAAGAAAGAACAGAAAATCATGTATAGACTCGTTACTCAAAGTGTGGCTCCCTGAGCGGCAGAGTCAGCTTCACCTGGGAGCTTTTTAGAAATGCAAAACCCAGGGCCCCCACCAGATCCACTAAATCAACATCTGCATTTTAACAGGATGCCAGTGGTGTACAGCTGCATCTAAGTTCGGAAAGCCCTAAAGATGATGGATTCCCTTCTAAATACAAGTAGGGGGCATACAAGAGTATCTTTTAAATGAAAAAAGAAGCACTGGTAGGACAAACAAGACAGACAGATATCTACAGCAGGATGACCATAACTCCAGTTTGTCTGGGACTGTCCCCATATAGCCAGTTGTCCCATCATAACTTTATGGAACCTCTTTCATTCTCAGCAGAAGTGTCTCAGTTGAGATGAAAAATGTCACCCTTCCTAGAAGGAACATCACTTAACCTTTTAACCATGTTATTACTAATTCAAAAATATTTTATTAAAAAGAGAGAGAGAGAGACGACCAGTCAGGAAAAAAAAGACTGAAAAAAAGCAGTGAGCCAAGGATGGTTGAGCAACAAACCCAAGGAGAGGCAACGTCTGGGGCAAAAGGGAAAGACAACTTTGTGAGGAACAATAAGGGGATGTATCAGAGTTAAGAAAGGAAAACTAGCAGGGAGGTGTCAGAGACAACAGAGACTGAGGATTATGCTGCAGGATGGTCAAGTAAGACAAAGCCAAAAACTGGATTTGACTACAATTTGGTAGCCTTTTCCAGAGCTGACTCAGGTGAATGCTGAAGAAGCAAGAATGCATTCATGAAGTTGAAATGTGAATGAGAAATGCAGAAACCAAAGCCAGAACAGTCGGCTATTCAAGCTAGAAATATGAACAAGCTGACACAAACACTTAGGGAGAGTTATCTGGAGGACGCGTGGTCCCTCCATTCCACCAGATCTTCGAAGTCATATTCCTGGATCAAGCAGGACCATGAGAGAGCTGTCTACTCAAACCTCATTGTTCGGTCCCCTGAAAAGCATCCATACACTTCTAGCACAGTGCTGTGTCTATCAGAAATGATTACAGGCAATTTCAGTGCTGTTATTAGAAAAATCAAAGGAAGTTTTACAACTTGCACAACTCTGTAAAATTAAGAGTCCTGCTTCTCATTCTACCAACTGTTCTTTGAATTTGCTTGATATACTTGATATACTTCCCTTCACGTAATTCTTGCCTATTTCTATTTTTTCATTTTTTTTTTTTTTTAAGATTTTATTTATTCAGGGGCTCCTGGGTGGCTCAGTGGGTTAAAGCCTCTGCCTTTGGCTCGGGTCGTGATCCCGCGGTCCTGGGATTGAGCCCCGCGTCGGGCTCTCTGCTCAGCGGGGAGCCTGCTTCCTCCTCTCTCTCTGCCTGCTTCTCTGACTACTTGTGGTCCCTGTCTATCAAATAAATAAATAAAATCTTAAAAAAAAAGATTTTATTTATTCATTTGACAGAGAGAGAGATCACAAGTAGGCAGAGAGGCAGGCAGAGTGAAAGGGGAGAAGCAGGCTCCCCGCTGAGCAGAGAGCCCGACGCGGGGCTCAATCCCAGGACCGCGGGATCACGACCCGAGCCAAAGGCAGAGGCTTTAACCCACTGAGCCACCCAGGAGCCCCTCTATTTTTTTTGTTTTAAAAATATGAATCCTTTCAAATTTTAGAAAACTCATTTTAAAACAAAGTAGAAACAAACAAACAAAAAGCTCACCTGGGATCTGTTCATTTTCTGCTCTTAGTGAAGGAGGGAGAGCTAAGGAAGAAGGAAGGAAGAAGGAAGTTAGAAGAGACTTGGCCTGCCTTGCAGTTCCTGGATTTACCTGCCTACACAGCTCCACATATAAGATACTTACGTGTCCATGTGTGGCTCCGATATATGTTGAGCTTAGACATGATACTTTTCACTGAGTGAATGTAAACATTTGTTTCTTATTGATTTATTACCAATTTAGGTTCTGTGACACAGAAAAATTAAAAACATGAGAAGATGAGTTTAACATTTAACAGTAACCTAAAGGAGGAAACACTATGGCGTTTTCAGAACTGATGTGGGAAAAATTAAAAATTAAAAATCTCAAGCCACATTGTTAATCTATTTTCCTATTAACACTATTAATCCCCTGAGGTCAGAAAATCCAAGAAACCTCTGGAAAAAAGAGATGGGGGTGTTTAAGGCAAAATAAAAGATAAATGTTTAATGTTTGTTTCTTACAACTTTCAAAAGATCTTTTAATAAGAAACTATCTTTGACTTAATTAACAGTGACAAAATGAGCCATGGCCTGCGAATTTGCAGACCTGACTTTTAACCATGGTTCTGCCACCAACAAACTGCATGATCTTGGTCAGTCACCTTCTCAGACTCAAAAAAATTTTTTTTCATTTTTCAAATAAGGCCAAAACAGATAACCTCTCGCCTGCACTACCATCCTGTATGTCTGTAAAGCCAGGAGAGCAGGAACCTCTCCATCTTTCTAGATGCCATCAACAATGGCAAATGGGGAATGGAAAATGAGGGGAGTAGGGCGTGTTCAGGGAGAGGTGATGACAGAATTTCCTTCGCTATGGCTGGTGAGCCTTTCATTCCCGACCATGCCCTCACAAACTCTCCAAAGAGGTGACATTTCCTGTGTAGCCTGCGTGCCCACCCCTCTCAGCTCCAGCTCACCTCGCTCTTCTTAAATTTGTCCCAGACCTTCCACCGTCACACAGCCTTCGATGGCTTCAGGATACTGTCATGCTTATACATAACAAATAACAAATGAATACATAATAAGTAATAACTGGGGACCTGGGGAATGTTAGAGCCAGGAAAGGGCCTTGGTGGCTAGCTAGTACAGCCTCTTCCCTCTTCCATTGCACAAATGAGTTAACTGAGCAATGGAGGCCCTAGAGAATTGTCAAAGCTCCAGCCGCACGTTATTACATACACAACAAATACAACAGCAGCTAACAAAATGTGAGTGCTCAGAATAATCACGTCGACTATTCGGCCAGAGCAACTCACGCACATCAGACACCCTGCCTGGGTCTCCTACAACCGCGCCCCTCCTAGGAAGCCCGACGCACTTCAGACGCACACTCACACACGTCACAACGCCAAGCGCGCGCGCGCACGTCGCGCACGCGCACTCGCGCCTACCCGTAGCCCCACCCCCTCCCCGTGGGCCCGGCGCACACGTTACGCATGCGCACTCCCCACCCGCGGCCGCACGACGGGGCAGCCAGGTTAGCGCTGCAGCTGGACACCTGCGGGCCTTGCGAACCCGAGAGCCCACGTTCCCACTCTGGACCCTGGTCCCTCAGGCAGAGACGCCCCCGCTCGCCGTCCCTTTAACTCTGCAGGCGGCGCAGACGCCTGGGGTCCCTCCGATACCCGCGGGGCTCCGACCCACAACCGGGCACCCCCGCCCCCGCCGGACCCCCGGGCCGCGCAGGGCCCTCTCTGCCCTCGCCCCCATCCCCCGGGGCTCACCCGCAGCTCCCTCGCCGCGTGGACCCGGAAGCCAGGGAAGGTTTCCCACGAGGGGCTGGAGGCCGGGGAAGGACGAGCCGGGAGGAGAAGGCGGGGATGCACATGCGCAGAGGGAGGGAACGGCGCGGCAGCGGCGAGGAGCTGGAACTCCGCTCCTGGCCGCTTGTGCTGGGAAAGTGCCTCTACCCTTAGGAGGGATATCTCACCCCTAAGTCTTGAAAAGTAAGCTAATCGTACCGAGCTAGCAGGAATTTAGTGAAGAGTAGAGGCGTTTAGGATGTATATCTGGCACATAAATTATTCAGTACCTCTCTCAAGATTCTCTTCCCCGGTGTACACCATGTGCATTTCTTGAGAAACCAGGTGGAGAGTTTCTGCCGACTTGGCTGAGTTGAGAGATTACTATCTGAGATACTCACACCTGCTGCCTGGAGACAGGCTTTTGTCCTTGTCCTTCGACCTATGCATCAAATTTTAGACGCAAGCCGAGAGAAGGAAAGCTGTGTTTGGATTTCATCTGTGTACCTGCTATCTGTGACCAGCATGGTTATTCTCGAATGAGAAAAGCAGCAAGCTAGCAATTCGGTATTAATACTAAAAACCGTTCATGTGTAAAAAACTGTTCGTATACCAAACTTGAAGAAAGCACGCTTTCATCTCCTGCAACCTCCCATATACACTTCATGCAACGTCCCCCAATGTTAACATTTTACAGAGCCGTGGTACCTTTTATCAAAACCGAGAAAGCAACTCGGGTGCAATTGTATTAAGGAAATTACAGAGTTTATTTAGATTCCGTCAATTTTTCCACGAATGCCCTTTTACTGGTCCAGGATTCTGTCCAGATACCTCAAGACATTTAATCATCATGTCTGCTCCAACTTGTAAGTTTTTTGGTCTTTCCTTGTCTTTCATGGCATTCACATGATTGAAGAATAGTGGTTAGGTATTGTGAAAAGTGCCTCTGATGTTTTCTCCTTATTGGACTGAGGTATATATTTTTAGGAAGAATACCCTTGGAAGGATGTGCCCTACCTATGTATCAGGTGACACGTGATAGCAACATTTGTCATACTAACCTTTAGTACTTGGTTAAAGTGGTATCAGTGGGGTTTCTGCACTATATATTTAGGATTTTTCCATATCCAGTCTACACTTAAGAGTGGATTGGCTAAGTCTAGTGCACACCCAGGGACAGAGGAAATTCGCTCCATTTCGAATTTATGGTCATATATAGTAAATTTAAGGAGAAACTCTCTGAGCCTACCCAAGTATCCTGTTTATATTTAGAGTTTTGGCCACTAATTTTTGCTTTCATTGTTGGGTCTTGCCTGCAACCACTTTTACTGTGGTGTTCTAGAAGGAGATTTTTCTGTTTTACTTATATGTTTATTGGGATTCTTCTGTAAAGGAAAGATTTTCATTTTCCTCATTTATTTATTCCATCATTTGTTTATGTCAGTATGGGCTCATGGATAATCTACTTCATTCTCTGTGGTCGTTACTCAACCCCGTCTTTTTCACCCAACCCTTTGATCTGTTTTATGTTTTACAATTTTACCCTTTTCAGAATGTCAACTGCATTATATAATATGTATCTCCTGAGTTTGGCTTTTTTCACCTAGCAAAATTCATTTAAGACTCATTTATGTTAAAAAAAAAAAAAAAAGACTCATTCAAGTTGTTGGTCCTTTTCTCAGATCAGCTCCTTTCTCTCCACTCTTTTCATTTCATCCATGCTATTATTATGTTGCTCAAATTGTCCCAGCTTGGGCATTGAGAGCTATCATAGGTTAGCTTTTAGGTCCGTTTAACAAATCCTTATCATAGTTTCTAAAGGACTTCCTTACTTTTGATACGCAAGGTGCTCCAGGCTCCTTGTATTTTCTGTGTCCAAGCCCTGGAATCAGACATTTTTCCAAGGAGGCCTAGTTCCTTTTATTGGAGAAACCAAGATCTGAGCTCTAGGTGTGCTGATTGGTACTGGGTGAAACTTTCTAGATGCTGTCTGCCTACATATCTAAGAAATAGATGTATGTGTACCAGTCCATGCTAGTCATCTGCCTCACAGTATCCGTATTTCTAGATCGATCTGTATACATATAAATCTGTATACAGATGTGTTACATACACATGACTACATATTTGAAAATTAATGAGCTAACATTGATATCTTTTAGTCTAACTGAGGATTCATTCTAGCCTTCCCACCCACCCCTTGCTTATTTTTAACTTCATCCATACACTGAGATACCTGGTTATCATTATCTACAACATAAGTATTCTTTTTGACCTTGTGTACATGGAAAGTAGTTTCAGAACTGCTAACCCCTGTGAGAATTTACCAGCCAGAGTGTTCTTTTTGTTTTCAGTCTTAATGTATCCAGTCAAAATGTAGTTTTACGGAATTATTTAGGTCAGCTCCTTTTCCCCCCTTTTTAAAATTCAGGTTACGTGATACATACATTTGTAAAAACAGAGTCACTTGTCACAGTCTGCTTTTTATCTGTAAACTATTTGATTCTTTTTTTTTTAATTTAAATTGAGTTACATTCTGTCTTGGTGGTGTACAGCTCTGAGTTTCCACGAATGCATCACCCTGTACCATGCACAACAATCCTATTACTATAAAAATTCCCCTTGGGTGACCTGTTCTTACTCAACCCCTCCTTCCTCCCTTAGCCCCATCCACTGATTTGTTCTCTGTCCTATAATTTAACCTTTTCAAGAATGTCAAAATAGATTGATACAAAATGCAGTTTTTAGGTTTGGCTTCTTTCACTTAAGCAAAAGTCACTTAAGATTTTTCCTATGGTAGGGGCGCCTGGGTGGTACAGTGGTTTAAAGCCTCTGCCTTTGGCTCGGGTCATGATCCCAGGGTGCTGGGATCAAGCCCCACATCAGGTTTTCTGCCCTGCGGGGAGCCTGCTTCCTCCTCTCTCTCTCTGCCTGCCTCCCTCTCTGCCTAATCTCTGATCTCTGTCAAATAAATAAATAAAATCTTTAAAAGTAAATAAATAAATAAAAATTAAAAAATAAAAAAAGATTTTCCTATGGTAGTGTGAGGCATTAATTCATTCCTTTTTTTAAATTACTGAATAGTATTCCACTTATAGATGTCCCGCAGTTTATTCACCTATTGAAGGATATTTGAGTTTTTACCTGTTCCGGTGATTATTAATAGATACTATAAACGTTTGTGTCGGGCGCCTGGGTGGCTCAGTCAGTTAAGTGTTTACCTTCGGCTCACGTCATGATCCCAGCGTCCTGGGATGGAGTCCCACGTGGAGCCTGCTCCTCCCCCTACCTTTGCCCCTCCCCTGTTTGCGCTCACCCATTTACTCTCTCTCAAATAAGTAAATAAATCTTTAAAAGTAGAAAAAACCAAACATATGTGTTAAGGCTTTTGTGTTGACTTAATTTTCGATTCACTTAGGTAAATACATAGGAGTAGGATCACTAGGCTGTGTGGTAATTACATGTTTATAAGAAATTGTAAAACTGTTTTCCAAAATGTTTGTATTATTTTGCATTCACACCAGTAATGAATAAGAGGTGTGTGTGTGGGTTTTTTTTTAAGATTTTATTTATTTATTTGAGAGAGAGCGCGTGCACATGAGCCCAAGTATTGGGGAGGCAGAGGGAGAAGCAGACTCCCTGCTAACCAGGGAGCCTGACATGGGGTTCGATCCCAGGACTCTGAGATCCCTACCTGAGCCAAAGGCAGGTGTTTGACCAACTGAGCCACCCAGGTGTCCCCATGAATTAGAGTTCTTGTTTCTCAAATCCACAGTGGTTTTTTGTATTTCTAGTACGTAAGCGACCCTTTCTACTTAGATCCATAAGGCACGTTGATTTACATTTTTGCCTCCTTTGGTCGCTTGGCGTTCAGAAAGCAAAGTGGTTGTGATACTATTTCTTTGAGGTACTGAAAAAAATTGGTGCTGCATACAGAAGCAACAACCCCCATGCCACTGTCTCTGAATTGCTGAAGAGAGAACGTTTCCAAAATTCTCAAGTCCCGGGCGAGCAGGGTTACGGGAATGGAAGTCCGGAAGTTTGTGAGCCCGCCGCACGCGGTTATGGGAGTTAGTAGCCCGCGGCTCCTTCTGCGCATGCGCAACACCTCGCAGGCGCTTCCAAATGTTCCGGCTTTCTGTGGGAGAAGGTCCGGAGCCTCCAGGCGTTCGGCGGTCTGCATGCCGTTCTCCGAGCTCGTGCAGCCGGAACGGGAGGGTGTGCGAGGCGAGAAGGATGGGGAGATCCGAGAGGGTTCCTGCGTGGCGCCAAGACGCGGTTGTGGGCGACGTTGCTCCGCTGTAGGGAAGAGGCCCGCGGACCCCGGCGGGACCCTTGGCTGTTCTTCTGGAGAGACTGGGTACGAGGAGGCCTCGGTCGGGTGGAGGGATCACGAGACGGGAGACTCTTTACTAGGGGGAAGGTCGGCTTGGAAGGCAAGGAGGCGGGGATTCGGCACCCTCGGAAGTTGCAGACTCCGCGTTGATCTGCCGGCGTGGTTTGTGCGGCAGCGGGGGGCGTGGAGTAGGGTGAAGAGGGAGGCGGGGCGGGGGGGGGGGGAGTGACCGGTGCGCATGCGCGATGGGTGCGCTCGGTCGTAGAGCGGCGGGAATTGAGCAGATGCTTTGATTCGTGGTGGGCTGAACTATCAAAGTATCATCTGCGAACGGTAAACCTGCGTGAGACTTCACGTCTGTAAAACTGAGGATATTAATAACACCTGTCTCGTGGGGTTGTTCAGAAGATTAAATAACATAGCTCAGTGCCTCGCTGTAAATATTAGCCGCTGTTAATAGAATTATTCTTATCACTCGTTGCATTATGCTTTCAACCTCTCACTTAGGTCGGTATAGCTCTCTCTGCCATAACAAATTATAAAATTGAGGTGGAGAGGAATGTTATATACCCTATGTCACAACATTAGCAGATAAACTAGAAAGCAATTTATTATTTTGTTTTTTAAAGATTTTGAGAGGGGAGAAAGGGAGCATGATCGGGGTGAGGGAGAGAGGAAGAAGGAGAATCAGACTCCCTGCTGAGCAGGGACCCCCCCCCCCCCCCCCCCCTCAACCGGAGGACTCGATCCCAGGACCCCAAGGTCATGATCTGAGCTGAAGGCAGTTCTTAACCTATTGAGCCAGCCAGGCGCTCCACTAGAAGACATTTTTTAAAAAATTCATTCATTCATTCATTCATTCAAGATTTTATTTGATAGAGTGATACAGCCAGAGAGCGCAAGCGGAGGGACAAGGAGAAGGAGAAGGAGGCTCTGCACCCAGTGGGGAGCCTGATGCAGGGGGTGGATTCCAGGCCCCTGTGATTATGACTTGAGCAGAACGCAGATGCTTAACCATCTGAGCCACCCAGCCGCCCAAGAAGACAATTTTAGGTGTTTCTCCAAATGACATGGTCTTTGCAGCTTCCGTCTTGGTTATAAAAGCCAGCATGGCATCCTGCAGAGCACTTAGCAGAAATAATTAGCCGTGTGAAGACATGATCTGAACGATTGAATCTTAACCGTGTAGTAGCTCTGTGTATGGGATTTCTAGATGTCTTCAAAGTGTAGTAGCTCTGTGTATGGGATTTCTAGATGTCTTCAAAGCCTCTGATAGAGACGGTATAATTGTATCCAAGTTAGGTTTGTAACAGTTCTCAGCAGCCTTGATTTGAGTTTATGAAAGGTCTGACCTGAGAGTCTATGGAATAACAAATACATTGAACTGTGGGCCTGGGTGACAATTCCAGCTAAAATGAATTTGCCCCTCAGGTGCCTTTCTCATCTATGTTAGAAAAGCACATCTTGTGAAGTAAGAAGAAGGAGTCTCTAAGTATATGTTTTGTTGGAGAGAACCCTCCAACTATTTGAGGTTCTTTCTTTTTTCTTTTCCTTTTTCTTTTCTTTTCTTCTTCTTCTTTTCTTTTCTTTCTTTTTTTTTTTTTTTTTTTTAAGTAGGCTCACTGCAGGGCTGAGCTCATGACCCTGAGATCAAGACCTGAGCTGAGATCGAGTCATTTGCTTATCCGACCAAACCACCTAGGCACCTCTTGAGTGAGTTTTGAGCAGAGTGTAGTTCCCAGAGAGGAGCAGATGCTAGGTTTTCACAGGCGTGTTCAGAACAAGTGAGATTTGGGAATATTGCCCCATTCAGAAGCTCCCAGGCTGCCTAATGGAGAGAAGCCTGGACCAAGGGCAGCTGGGCTGGAAGGAGTGAAGGATGGTTAGGTGACCTGGGAAATAGAACTGCACTGGAGGCATTCCAGGGATTTGCGGGAAAGGGCCTTAAAACTAGATGCGAGTCAGTTTTGTCTCACCAATCCCAGTTCAACCCCTACTCTTTGTTTTTTACTCCCTCTTCCCAGATTCTGAGCTCTGCTCACACAATGAATCTTGCATTTAAAAATGTGCTGTTGAGTTCTTTACAAGACAGCAGTACAAGGAGAGTTACTTATTTTTCTTCTTGAAAGTTGAGAAGAAATTGGTGCTGAGAATGTAAGTGAATTTCCCTGTCTTTGTGTTGGGGCAGAACCCAGAGGAAACGTTGAGCTTTCCTACCCCAGTCCTGTGCTGACCACATCACCACTGGTTTAAAAAAAGATAGCCATTTGAGAAACTGCATATGCTTTAGAAAAATAAAAGGTACACTCACTTGAAAGTGCCTCCATCCTTTTTTTCTTAGCTTTGGTTGCCTTCTCTAACTTGAGTAAACAAAGAAATACAAATGTAATAACAAGTTCTGTTGTACAGCCTTTGCTGAAGGTTTAGTGTTCCTTCATCTAGCATATTATAATTTGCTTAACCAATTTTTCTCATTTTTAAAATTTCTTTGAAACAGAACAAAGGGGTACAGACATTGTTTAAAAATGTCCTAGACAATAGTTCCATTCACCCAATGAAAAATTGCACACCCAAGCTCTGCATGGCCAAATCACAGTCATACGCAGTCGTGTGGGTGGTTTATCATATGTCCTTTCCTGCCCCTTCTGCGAGGTGAAAAGGATATTCTCCCACAGAGGGGTATTTCACCCAGGTGATGTTTGCAGCTTTTTAAGAAGGCAAGTCCAGGAACTGCAAGGCAGTCTGTACCTCTAATGACTTCATTCCTCTTTCTCTATCCCAGCTCTGCCTTCAGAGATTTCTACATTTTTCCAAGGGAGACCAGAAAAATATGAAGAAGTCCTGTGTGAGTTATTGAAGTCATTTTCTGCTTTGTTTTATAATGGAACTTATGAGGATAATGACTCATGTTTAAAATAGAAAAGTAGAAGTAGATAAAATGAACCTGAGGGAAATAGCCTGACACAGTGGTTCTCAGACTTTAGTGTACATCAGATCAAAACTGGGAAGTGTTTTAAACCATAGAATGGGGCCTGAGAATTTCGTTTTGAACAAGGTTGCAGGTGATGTTGAGGTGTGTAGACCAGGAGCATTGGATCAGCAGATCAATAGGGCAAAGTTGGCACACACACACACACCATATAAAGTTAGATGTTTATCAAACTTGCAAATATTTCAGACTTTTAGCCATGACTCCCCCCACACTCCCTCCCCAGCACCCCCCCCCCCCCAAAAAGAAACATGCATAGAAACATCCCTATTCCTTTTGGAGCCTAAAGACTTTCTGGCATCAAGAGCTGAATAAAAAACTTGTTTCTCCTTATATAAATGATGAACAACCTTCTTGTGGCAAACCACAAACTAAATGCCTATAATTATTCTTCAGTGGAAGCAAAAGACAGATTACCAAGCAGAACCCAGTTAATGAGGTTTTTTAGGAGAACATATTACTAAAACGCATGTAGAGAGCTTTCCCCTGGTCTTGGTTTTTGTTTTCCCTTTATAAAACCTCGAATTTTTATAGAGTAAACTGACCGCATGTCCTTAAAATAACTCCAAAACTCTCAGACCCTGGCAACCACTAATCTGCTTTCTGTCAGTATGGACTTGGATCTTCTGGATCTTTTGTATGAGTATAGTCATACAAAATGTACATTTTGTGTGTGTCTTCCTTCACCTAGTGTAATGTTTTTAAACTTCATCATATTGGAGCATGTTACAGACTTCATTGTTTTTCTTTTCTGGCTTTATTAAGGTATATTTGACAAAACTATAAGGTATGTAGTGAATATTGTGATGATTTTGATATTCATATACATTGTGAGAGGATTCCTCCCATCTAATCTAACACATCCATCACCTCACATATTTCTTTCTTTGTTTTTGGGGGGTTTTTTTGGCGAGAGTATTTAAGCTCTGCAGTCAACAGATTTTAATTGTGATATCAACTGTAGTCACTGTGTTATACATGAGATCCTCAGACCTTCATTTTATAGCTAAATGTACCTTTTTACCAAGACTTCATTTCTTTTTATCATTGAAGAATATTCCACTGTGTCGATGGACCCGAGTTCTGTTCATCCACTTACTGGTTAACAGACGTCTGGCTTGTTTCTGCTTTACCACTGTTGTGAATAGTGCTGCTCTAAACATTCTGTGCAAATTTTGGTAGAATACATGTCTTTGGTTCTTTTGGGTATTTACTGAGAAGTGAAAATGTTGGATCATGCATTCGTTGTAATTTTAAATTACCGCGGAACCACCTGTTTTTCACGTGTGCACAATTTTATATTTCCATCAGCAATGCATGAGAGCTCATTTCCCCTCATTATTGACAGCGCTTGTTGTCTTATTATAGCCATCGTAGTGGGTATGAAGTAGCATCTCATTGTGGTTTTGATTTGCTTTTCCCTAATGTATGAAGTAGCATCTCATTGTGGTTTTGATTTGCTTTTCCCTAATGTCTAACGAGTACCTTTTTGTGTGCTTGTTGGATATTTGTATATCTGCTTCACAGACATGTCCATTCAAATCCTTGGCCTGTTTTTAAATTGGATTTATTGAAGAGTATTTTGGGTAATAGATTTCTATCACATATGTGATTTTCAAATATTTCTTCCTATTCTGTGAGTTGTCTCTTCATTCTCTTGAAAGTATACCCTTTGATTCACAAAAGGTTTTAATTTGGTAAAGTCTTTTTTATCTATTTTCCTTTGTTGTGTTTGCCTTTGAGGTCGTATCTAAGAATCTGTTGTCATTCTAAGATCATGAAGATTCACTCCTGTATTTTTCCTAAGAGTCTTACTGTTTCTAGCTCTCACATTTAGGTCTTTGATCTATTTTGAGTTAATTTTTGTATATGATATGAGGAAGGGGTCCATTTTCATTCATTTGCATGTGGATATTCAGTTCCAATACCATTTGTTGAAGAGACTCTTTTTTTCTCTCATTGAATGATCTCAGCACCCTTGTTGAGCGTCAGTTGACCATAGGTGTATGGGTTTGTTTCTGGATTCCCACTTCTGTTCATTTGTGGATATGATAATATCCATATGTGGATATTATGCTGGTTCCTTGTGTTTGATACTGTAGCTTTATAGCAAGTTTGAAGTCAGGAATTTGAGTTCTCCAGTTTGCTCTACTGAACAAATTCTTCTTGACAAACTTGTCAGGATTGTTTTGGCTGCTTTTTTTTTTTTTTTTTTTTAAGATTTATTTATTTATTTACGAAAGAGCGAGAGCGAGAGAGAGCACACACAAGCAGGAGGGGCAGGGAAAAGAAGAATCTCAAGCAGATTTCTTGCTGACCCCGACATGGGGCTGGATCTCACGACCCCGAAATCATGACCTGAGCTGAAATCGAGTGCTGGAAGCTTAACCAACTGAGCCACGCAGGTGGCCCTGTGTTTAGAATTTAATATTGTGTTTAAGATCTATCCAAATTGGTTACTTCATTCCTTTTAATATTCTGTTATGACAGCATACATTTTAGTTGTCTGTTTCTTATGTCATTTCTGTTTATCATTATTATGAATAATTGTGCAGTGACCATCTTTTACATTTTCTCTCCCTGTATAAGAGCAAGCATTTCAAGTATTCTGTAGTGTACACACATGATAAATATTGTTGGGTCAGATAGACTAAGCATTTCTAGTGTCACTTTATGCTGCCGAATTGGTCTAAGTGACCATACAACTCCCACCGGCTGTTAGATGACAGGACAGCTTTCTTCTTGTTTCTTCTTGTTTCTTCTTGTTGACAGTTGATACCGTTATTTCAAAATTATGGCCAGTCTGATGGATGATGAAAACCTCATTGTTTTGATTTGTATTTCTCTGATTTTGGATAAGATTGGGCCTTTCACTTTTCTTCTGTGAAATGTTGATTTATATGTTTTGTATATTTTTACATACTTTTCCGTTAATTTTGTTCTGTATTTCTTACTGATTGATAAATATCCTTTATGAGTGTTGTATAGTAATCTTTGTTCTATTCGTTGTAAATATGTTCTCCAGAGTTTGTCTTATTTTTTTCACTTTGTGGTATCATTGGTAATATGAAAGTTTTACATTTTGATGTGGTCAGATTTGTGAATCTTTTTTCCACGGTTTTGTTTTGTTTTGTTTTAGTTCTTTTATCCTTCAGTGTATTCCCATTGTGACACATAGTCACATTCCTGTGTCTTAAACTTAGCAGGTATTTCCTCTCTGAGGTATACCATCAAATTGAGACACAATTCGATTGATTTCTTTCATTTACTCTTTGTTTTTAGGGTTTTGTTTTCATTTTGATTATTGTTTTTGTATAAGTATTAAAAATATTTAAATTTTTCTAAAGATGGACTGTGAATATAAATTTAGCAAAGTATATTCAGAGATCAGTCTGGCTTCTCTCTGTCCCCTTATCCTACTCCTGCCCTTACCCAATGTGGGTAGCCATTTTTTAAGTTTTTAATTTTTATTTTACTTATTTTTTTTAAATATTTTTATTTATTTCTTTGACAGACAGAGATCACAAGTAGGCAGAGAGGCAGACAGAGGGGAGTGGGGATGCAGGCCCCCTGCTGAGCAGAGAGCCGGATGTGGGGCTCGATCTCATGACCCTGAGATCATGACCCGAGCTGAAGGCAGAGGCTCAACCCACTGAGCCACCCAGGCACCCCTAAGTTTTTATTTTAATTCCAGTGAAATCAACATACAATTTCATATTAATTTTAGATGTGCAATATAGTGATTCTCATTTTGTTATTTTTAATATAAGAAGGCTCATATGTAGATCTTTGTCACATTGTACTTGATTTTTTCACTTAAACTTTGTGGGTTGTTTTTTTTTAAAGAATCAATTAATTGACAGACAGTGAGAGAGGGAACACAAGCAGGGGGAGTGGGAGAGGGAGAAGCAGGTTTCCTGCAGAGTGGGGAGCCTGATGTCGGGTTCGATCCCAGGACCACGACCCAAGCTGAAGGCAGACACTTAACGACTGAGCCACCTAGGCGCCCAGTTCTTTTTTTGTTGTTGTTTTGGGGTTTTTTTTGTGTTTTTGTTTTGTTTTGTTTTTTGCTGTTTTTTTTAAGATTTTATTTATTCATTTGAGACAGAGAATACAGAGAGAGAGCCTGAGCAGTGGGGGAGGCAAGGGAGAAGGAGAAGCAGGTGAGCCGGCAGCCAGATGCTGACGCTGGCTGGATCCCAGGACCTGAAGGCAGACACTTAACCATTTGAGCCATTGAGGTGCCCCTAACTTAAACTTTGTTTTGTCATTTAATAATGTATTATGGAGTTCACTCTGTAGTGCCACAAAGAGATACTCCTCAGTTCCTTTTCCAGTTGCTTAGCACTTCATGGTGTGAGTATAACATAACACATTCCACAAGTTCCTTAGTAATCAATATTTGGGGGTTTTTTAGTCTTTTGCAAATATAAATAGTGATATAACCTCTTCTTTCTTTGATCAGTGTGCCCTTATGGTTGGTCCCCAGAAGTGGGATTTCTGTGTTAAATGGTAAATTCACGTATAATTTAGCTAACTATTGCCATATTTCACTTAATGGTGGTTAATCTTTTTTGTATTTTGAACAGGATATGAGGATGCTTTCATGCATATAACAATTAAGTATGTGTGGTTATTCTTTTGGATTTCTGCCAGTCCAATAGGAGTGAAATAATTCAGTATACTTTTTATTTAAATTTTTCTTTTTAAAGGGTAAGCTTGATCTTCTAAGTTTAGTACCATTTGCATTTCTCTTCCTGTGAGTTTTCTCTTCACAGTTCTTGCCCATATTTAGAGGGTTATTGGTTTTTTCCCTTTTAGAAATTCTTTATATAGGGACCCTAACCTTTCTTTGTCATGTAAGTTGCAGATACTTAATTCTGGGTTGTCATTTTTCTTTTGATTTTGGTTTTTCTTTTATTTTGTAGAGGACTTGGTTGGTTGGTTATGATTTTATGTAGTCAGGTCTGTCAGTATTTTTTTTTATTGCATCTGGATTTTTAAAAGTCTGATGCTCTAGTGACTGAACTATGTGAGCTCTGCATCTGAATTTTTAGTCATAGTTAGGTAAGTTTTATTCTTTCTTAAGTTATGGGGGAACTCACCCATGTTTTCTTCTAGTACTTACATAGCTCTTACTTTTTATTATTATTATTTTTTTACATTTAAGCTTGACCAGTCCATTTGCAGTTGTCCTGATGTATAGACGAGAATGAGTTAGGAGTAGGTTAGCTAGGTTTCTTAGGCATTAATGCTGCAATCAAGGTGTTTCTTGGGACTCCTTAT
The DNA here is from genome assembly GCF_010015895.1 of Lontra canadensis. Classification (NCBI taxonomy): domain Eukaryota; kingdom Metazoa; phylum Chordata; class Mammalia; order Carnivora; family Mustelidae; genus Lontra; species Lontra canadensis. The sequence goes on from NW_022631079.1 coordinate 4,630,766, forward strand.
CTAAGGCTTGGTTGGGTTCCCATCTGTACATATGTGGCAGAATTTATTTCTGGACAGCCGTAGGATTCACAGTAGCTTGCTTCTTCTTTGAGGTCAGAAGAAGGGTCTCTGATATTTTACGTTCTTTAAAAGACTCACATGAGGGATGCCTGGGTGGCTCAGTTGGTTAAGTGTCTGTCTTTGGCTCAGGTCATAATCCCGGGGTTCTGGGATCAAGTCCCATGTTGGGCTTCTTGCATGGCAGGGAGCCTGCTTCTCCCTCTGCCCCTCACCCTGCTCGTGTGCTCATGCTCGCTCTCTCTCTCTCTCTCAAATAAATAAATAAAATATTAAAGATAAATAAATAAAAGGCTCACATGATTAGGTCAGGCCCACCCAAGTAAATCTTCCTTTTAGACCAAAGTCAACTGATTAAAGGATCTTATTTATACTTGCAAAATCTGTTTTGCTGTAGAATGTATCACAATCACAGGGACTTAAGTCTCTTCCATTTAAGAGGAGTTTACCTCACGTTGTTGGATCCATTGGAGGTCATCTTAGATTCTGCCTACCATAATTAGTGTGAGTTTATCCATCCTGTTTTCCAAGGTAGCTTTGGTTATCTTGTTCATTCAAGTTTCTATGTAAGTTTGAGAGTAAACTTACCAGTTTCCACAAAAATATCTGCTAAGATTTTAATTCTGATTGTCTTGAATTTATAGGCCAATTTGTGGAGAAATTAGATATTTTTGTAATATTAAATTGTCCAAGCCATGAATATAGTGTATTTATTTATTTAGGTATTCTTTGTTTTTTTTTTTCTCAATAATACCTTATACATTTCTGGAAAATAGTCTTGTTTTTCCTATTAACCAATTTTTAGTGTATGACATGAACATTGATTAGCTATTTGTTTTGATAACCTGGGAATATGTCTCTGTTTCTTCTTGCTATATTTTCCACAGTGGTCATTTCATAAATGGGTGGTATAAAACCTATGAACTGTATAAGATAGTCAATTCAGTTATGGGAAGAAAATACTTGGGTATCTCCCTAGATTTATTGTAATCCATAAAAAGAAGAGTGAAGAAATCTAGTATACAATGAAATGGAGATACACACTAATGTACTGTAATTATGTAATGTGATAAATACAGCTACACTGGCAATCATTATAGTATATAAGCCTATCAGAGTTACACAATGTTAAATGCCAAATATATTCATTTGAAAAAAATAAAAGTGATTTAGGAAAAATAACAATAATGCAATTTTTTTTTAAATATTTATTTATTTGACAGACAGTGAGAGAGGGAACACAAGCAGGGGGAGTGGAGAGGGGGAAGCAGGCATCCCGCTGGGCAGGGAGCCCGATGCGGGGCTCGATCCCAGGACCCTGGGATCATGACCTGAGCCGAAGGCAGATGCTTAACCACTGAGCCGCCCAGGTGCCCCACAATAATGCAATTTAATATATAAATTCACATCGTAAGTTTACTGTTTATAAAAAAGGGTTTCCTAAAATAAAAAAGAAAGAAAGAAAGAAAAGGGTTTCCTAGATGGAACAGTAACCAAACATTTTGGGCACCCTGTCCTACAGGAGTTATGTTCGCAATTATTAAATAACATTTTCCCTGAAGACGACTGTATCTCTTTATGTGAACATAGTCCCAGCAGTCCTTTCCTGTGTGTTCACTTACTCCTTTAACTACATTTTTAAAAAAGATTTTATTTATTCCTTTGACAGAGAGAGAGAACACACACACATAGCGGGAGAGGGAGAAGCAGACTCCCCACTGAGCAGGGAGCCTGACATGGGGCTCCATCCCAGGACCCTGAAATCATGATCTGAGCCAAAGGCAAACACTTAACCAACTGGTGCCCCTTAACTACATATTTTAGAAGGGTACATGGTTATGCTCTTCATGAATGATACTATGTTCATGAATGATACTATGTTATCAGTGAAGCCCACCCTAATAGCAGGAATAGAACTTTTCTCCCCTCTGTAATCTCACTCTACTTTGCACCTGTTTTTACTATAGTAGGATTTTATGCTACATGGTAGTTGGATGCTTCATGCTTGTGTCTGTCAGATTATATGCTCCTTGAGAACAGTGACATGGTTTTATTGGTTTTCAGATTCTCAAGGTAGGAGAGTTCTTTATGGCATGTAGGCACATGATGGGATTCCAGTAACTTATCACACTGGTGAGGAATGTCTGTCATGCTTTCTCCTCCAACCAAGTACAAAGGTAGACACGCCAGAACACATTTTCTAATTATGAATAGTGAACTCCGTAACAGTTCTTCGACAGCTTTTCCATGCCTTCCAATTGTGATTACTTACATTTGAACACAAATGTGCTATTTCAGGAATCCTTATCATTTGCGGATGTGACTGTGGGCTTTACCCAGGAGGACTGACAGCATCTGGACCCTGCTCAGAGGACCCTGTACAGGGAGGTGATGCTGGAGAACTATAGCCACCTTGTCTCAGTGGGTAAGGATTGTTTCCCATGTAGACTCCTAGTATGCACTTTCTTTCTTGGTTTGACACCTCTAGAAGCTTTGTTGAGTTTAATGATATTTAGGTTTGAGATTTCAAGTATTAAACAGAAGGATTATTGAATCACTGTAAAGAATGAAGTGTTGTAATTGGCCCCTGAAGCTTCATCTTCTGTGTTCTTCAAGGGCCCTGAAGCCCATGAGCCTCGCCCAATTCCCATGTCATTTCCCAATTACAGGGTGTTGCATCCCTAAACCAGAAGTTGTCCTGAAGTTGGAGCAAGGAGAGCAGCCATGGATGCTAGAGGAAGAGTCCCCAGGTCAGAGCTACCCAGGTAAGTTAGTATGTATTAAACAGATGGACACTAGGTCACATGGTATGACTTGTTTTTATTCTCAGGTGCTTGCTTATATGTTCATTTTCACATTTAACAAATACTGAGTACCTGCTGTGCCTCACTCAAGTTTTAGGTGCTGAAACACATGATCAAACTGGATTTGTTCCTGACCTCATGGAGCTTACATTCTGATAGGGAAAGAAAAGAAATAAACAAACATACACATACTATGTGCATAATATGTCATAATATACATAATATGTACACAGATACACATACTATATACATAGTATGTCCATAAAATCGCAAGGAAGTTATAAATTGAAATAACGAAATGTAATACTTGAGAAAAGGAGGGCATTCAGGAAGTCATTTTGATGATATCAACTTGAATGAAATGATATAAAATGCACAGGTTTACATGGGAATAAGCATTTGGTTGTATGAGCAGAGGTGATATAGGGAAGACCCCAGGTTGGAGATACTTGGAAATTATTAACTTATGGTAGTATTTTAAGTTTTTAAATTTAGTATTTGAAGCTAAGGGATCAGGTAACCACCTCTCCTTAGAAGTAAGAATGAACAAATTTGAGAGGTATGAAAGCTGTCCCCTGGGACACTAATGTTTAGAAGTGATGAAAGTGAGAGGACTCAGCAAAGACAGAAGGAACAGTCTAGAGATAAGGTGGAAACATACAATATGCTGTCCTGTAGCCAAGTTAAGATGGTTTTCAAAGACAAAATGAACTTCTTGAAGAAGAATGTATAAAGTCAGCATTTTCGCCTTTGTCTGCAAATCATCCAGAAGCACTAAGGGAAGTGAGCAAGACAAGCTTCATTATATGACACTAGTGGATATCTGAAATCCCAAATCAGTATAAGTGTACCTGCAGCAGAGCTGATGACGGGATCAAGGAACGTGTGTATGTTAGCAGGTGGGTAGAAAACAAAAGCATTTCTGATGCGCACGGGGTCTGGCAGTGCGCCTTTCATGAGCAGAGCACATCCACACCTAAAACTTCCATGAACAACAGTGCCATGAACTAGATAGCTGAGCTCCCTTGGAGACAGTTTCGTTCTGCAAAGGAGACATACTGGAGTTTAGAAGCACAAACCACACTTTTCAATAGCCCTCTGTTTCCATGATGGTGCAAGAGAGACTGTACATGAGGGAAAACCACCTCATAGACACTAAATGTTCAGAAATAATCTTACATGCCATCTTAGTGGGTACTCCTCTGACACAGAATTTGATGCAGAAACTTACTTGACAACGGTTGGTTGGGATTTGCAGACCTTCTACAAAAGTGAGGGAAGCATGGGGGACGGCAAGGCTGGTTAGGAGGAGGGGAAAGCTCAGGGGGGTGATTACCTCGTTAACTGTAGCTCTGTAATTAGCACATCTGATTGCTCAGACTAGCAGGACATGTTCCGAGTCTCACTGTGAACCACTGTGTGCCAGAGCAGCTGGTCAGAAAGGTGGAAGGGAAAAGGATACTATCTTTTGTCTTGTTCCTCTCTCTCAGATGAAATTGTTCTGTAGAGTTTTAACTACCTTTCTTTCCTGGATTGCATCAGACAGTTGGTCTAGGCAGATGCTGGGGAAGTCGGAGCCTCCATGGGCCCAGTTCAGCCTCTTGGGCTTGTTTCTGTGAAGTGAGCGCAACACTCAGTTTTCCTCAATTTGGAGCTGCAGCAATGCCAGCCCCAGTGAGCTGACTCTGTGATGACCTAGAGAGCAAGCCATTGGGGAGGCTACTCCCACGAGGAAGGAAGGCACATCCTGGTTGATCTGTAAACTGAGACCAACACATGTGCAGAACCCTTGTTCATAATGAATTACCCCTCTAGCCTAAGGGATGACTCTGTTCCCTCTCCCAGGTAAACCTTTTGCAGTGTGCTGTTCCTTGAAAAGCTATCCTTTGAGCCCAAGTAGTGGAAAAGGAACCAGCACAAAATGCCTGCAAAACTATTATAAGAAAAAAGGGGTGAAAAGTATCAGGAAGAAAGCTAGTTGGTGATAGAATTGTCATCTGATCAAAGTAGTCATAAAGTAGGTAAATTATGTGACCAAATATTAAATCATGAGTTTCCAAAGGGTGAACTAATTGAATTAATTATCTCTGTGATACAAGTATTTAAGAAAGATATTCATAAGGGAATAGCAAACACATGGCAGGGTGTCAAACTGAGAAAAGAGAACAGAATATAAAATTACAGTAAAGAAAGCAAATTGGAAGAATCCCAAGGATGAATACATACGGTCAAAAATCTGTTCAGGGCCGCCTGGGTGGCTCAGTCATTAAGCGTCTGCCTTCGGCTCAGGTCATGATACCAGGGTCCTGGGATCGAGCCCCACATTGGGCTCCCTGCTTGGCAGGAGGCCTGCTCTCCCTCTCCCACTCCCCCTGCTTGTGTTCCCTCTCTCACTGTCTCTCTCTCTTAAATGAATAAATAAAATCTTTTTAAAAAATTTGTTCAGAAAGAAAGGATAGATGTAAGCAAAAAGAAAACGAAATAAAGTTTGAAGATTACATTAAAAAGAGAGTTCACATACATACCATACATAGAATTCACTCCCCAAAAGAGAAAGGAAAAGAAATAGAACAAATGTTTAAAATATTTCAAGAGTACTTTTTGTGGGAGAAGAGATTTGTGATTGAATCTGTGTAAAAGAGCCAGTCCTTAGCAACATTAGGATATATTGTGATAAAGGGACTAGATTTCAAAAACAGTTATTTTGACAACCAGCCAATATCAGAGAAAGTCCAGATAGCCTCAGACTTTTCCATAGTAAAATCTGTAGCTCAGAGTCAGCAGAGCAGTTTCTACAAAATCCTCAAGGTGTCACATTGAGAGTATTACACCCAGTTAAGAAGATACTCTTCAACAAAGACAGCAAGTCTTTTCTGAATAGACAAGAGCTCTAGGATCTTTGTTCCTAGAAGCCTCTGTTAGAGAATGAGTATCAGGTAACCAGGGAGTGACATAAGAAAGCATGGTAAAAAGACTGGTAGTAGACTCGGAATTTAACTGAAGAACTAATTTTATGTTGTTTTTTAGTTTTATTTTTTCTTAAAGTCTTACCTGTTTAAGAAAGAGAGAGCGTGAACACGGTAGGGAGAGAGAGAGAGAAACAAGCAGACTCTGTGTTGATCATGGAGCCCGACGAGGGACTCTACCCACAACCCCGAGATCACGACCAGAGCTGAATCCAAGAGTCAGACAGTCAGCCGACTGTGCCACCCTGACACCCCCCAAAGGACTGACTTTAAAACAAATGTGGGAGCTAGGTGACAGATTGTACGAGTTGCAAATCTAGGCAACACAGAAAGGGTATATATCTATATAGATAAGAGGAGGCTAAAAACAAACGGAGAGGAGAGAAGGTATACAAATACGGTGACTTCTTTTATAACATAATGTGTGTTTTCCTAAAAAAGAATCACTGCTTCATATAAAAAAACCAGCATTTAACTAATGCCCTTCTAAAAGCTCAGGATATACATCAATGAACAAGAAAGTCAAGGACTCTCCTTTTGTTGGGCTTCCATTCAGGAGGGAGGTGTAGAGATAAGGACCACAGAGAAAGAAAGGATGTGAATAAATTAATCCTATAATTTCAGGTCATGCTAAATGCTATGAAGGGTTTTAAAGACCAGAAGATGAGATGATAGTAATAGAGGGTATTGGGGATAAGTAGACTGTTTCAGCCAAGTGGCCAGGGGTAGTCTCTTCAAGATTGTATCTGGAAAGGGCCTAGATTATATGAAAAATCTTGACAGCAAAGATCTGTGAGAAGAGCATTGATGAGAAGAGGCAGGAACGCCCTGGGCAGGAGCACCCTTGACTAATTCAATCGATAGCAAGATGGCTAGTGTGTTTGTATCATGACAAGCACAGTGAGCAATGGCATGAAATAAAGTTGGAGACACCAGCATAAACTTGATCTTGAAGTTCTAGGCCATGCTGCAAAATTTGAGTGTCATTACAAAAAAATGGGGGTCCATTGCAGTTTTTAGTAGTGAAAGAGACTATAATATAACACACACACAAAAACGTTTTTGGTTCTTTGCCCGTGGTTCCTGGCACATAGCTCCTAAAACCCTTGGAATCTCTGGCATGAAAAGAGTGTCTTTTGTATACTGAAATAACTGGTGGCTGGGGGCCGCTAGATCACTTCAGGTGGGGCGGGGGTGGCCATCACACCAGTAGCCAGTGACTTAATCACTCAAGCCTAGGTAATGAAACCCCTCTAGGAGCCTCTAAACAGCAGAGTTCAGGAGGCTTCGAGTGGTGTGCCCCAGAGAGGGTATGGGAGTTCCACATACCACACACATCCCCAACCCTTGCCTATATATCTCTTCTCTTTGGCTGCTCCAGAATTGAATCCTTTATAATAAATTGGTAATACAAGGGGCGCCAGGGTGGCTCAGTCGTTAAGCGTCTGCCTTTGGCCAGGTCATGGCTGAGCTCTGCATCGGGCTCTCCGCTGGGAGGGAAGCCTGCTTCTCTCTCTCCCAATCCCACTGCTTGTTTCCCTCTCTCACTGTGTTTTTCTCTCAGATAAATAAATAAAATCTTTAAAAATAAAATAAAATAAATTAGCAATATATAAGTAAATAGTTTGTTGGGGTTTTTTGAGGTATTCTAGTGAATTACTAGTCTGAGGTGAGATGGCTAGTCATGGGAACCCACGGTTTATAGTCAGAAGCCCTGGAGGCAAAAAAAGAAAACAACATAAATAGTCCCTTCAGCTTTCTTGTAATGTCTATGTGGTGTATCTTTTTCCATCTTCTTACTTTTAATCTATTTATATTTAGAGTGGGTTTCCTATAGATAATATATGGTTGGGTCTTTTTTAACTAATGTGAAAATCTCTCATTTTTTAATGGGAATATTTTAACCACTAAGTGGATGCCTGTGGAATACTATACCTTCAGTCTGTCACAGTCTGATTTCAAATTACATCATTGCTATTTTATAAGAGGCTTACAGTGTTACAATAATATGCTTATGTTCGTCCTCCCTTTCTGTGTGATATTTTACTTCAAACCCCACAAGGCAGCAGCTCTTTCTGCTTACAGGTCTTCATTGTGCAAGATGTTTTCTGTCAGTACGGAAATCTGGATCGACACTTTTCTGTCCTTAGTTGATTTACTTCACTTTCTTCTAGGTTACAAACTACCTTCTCTGATTTTTAAATCTCTGTTTTTCCGTATTTAATATTCTGTTTTCTCTTGTTGCTGTCAAGATTTTCTTTTCATCTTTGGTTTTCAGCTGTTCAACTCTGTTGTTTCCAGATTTACCTTTGATTTGTTTTTTTTAGTGTGGGGGGGTGGGTTTCCTGGTTATTTTGTCTTCTCGGTTTCCTAAATAAGTGGTTTGATGTATTTCATTCTTTTTTTTTTTTTTTAAAGATTTTATTTATTTATTTGACAGACAGAGATCACAAGTAGGCAGAGAGGCAGGCAGAGAGAGAGGAAGGGAAGCAGGCTCCCTGTTGAGCAGAGAGCCCGATGCGGGACTCGATCCCAGGACCCTGAGATCATGACCTGAGCCGAAGGCAGCGGCTTAACCCACTGAGCCACCCAGGCGCCCATGATGTATTTCATTCTTAATTTGTGGCTATATTTGATACTGTTCCCTAGTTCTTGGGTCTGTCATGTCAGAATTTCCTCAGTGTCTGTGCTCCGTTTCCAGCTTTTGGCTGCCCATCCAAGCCTGTGTCACAGAGGATTTACTTCTTTACTCCTGTTTCTCTTCCAGCAGTCAGCTGAGCTCATGCTGCTTCAATGAGAAATAAAGCCAGCCACCAGTTAACAGTGATAGATACAGATTTTATTCAGTAACTGTTGGAATAGGAGGTGAGAAGTTTCAGTAAAACTGAGCTCAACTCCACATAATGCTAAGACAGCTAGGGACTTACAGCCAACAGGCAGAGTGGGGGGAATCACTGGATAGAGGATTAATAAGAGAAACACCAATAGTAGGGGGATTCTTGCTGAATGCAGATCAGGCATTAACCCATCAGGGACAGGGTATAAGGAACTTGATCAGATATCAAAGATGAAGGGACTGTCACTAGACTGACTTAAAAGGGTTCTTGCTGAAACTGAGCTCAGCCCGGATAGACCTGGAAGACCTAGTCAAGGCCTAGTTGAGAATAGGGCTCAGAGGACACTAACTGAGGTTTAGTCAACAGGAGAGTTCGTTTCAGAGTATCATTAAATTCGCGTTGGTAATGAAATAAATTATAGAAGCTGTACCTTTAATTGTGTAATTTCATTGTAAAATTCTAATGGACATACTACAGGAAAAGAAAATGAAACCCAAAAGAATGCTTGAGAGGAGTGGCAAGTGATACGTCATGACAAAACACAGAGGTGATTCTGAACAAATGGATGTGTAGAGTAATTATGATACTAATATGTAGGGCAAAAAAAACATACACGAAGAACTAACTATATAAATGAGGTGAGAGGTGATCAAATTGAGTTTGATGCTTCTGTTCTTCAGAAAGGGAGATCTAAGATAGTGAATTATTCTAGATTTTAAGTTAAATATTCATGGTATGATGTGATGGATAGCCCCTTAAAGGTGAGAAACAGTGTGTATAACTTTTAAAGTTGTAAGGAAGAAAAAATGGAAAAGATAAGAAATTATTTCAAAAAGAAGGAAGAAAAGTACAGTAGAATTGGTAGTAAAATTGTGACAAATATAAAGTACCAAGTAAAATGTGAGAGATGACTTGATATATTTCAGGAATCACCATAAATAGAGACAGACTACATTTACTTGTTAAAGTACAAATTGTCAAATTGGATCTTTGAAATAAAATAATACCTTCCTATAGCTAAGATAATAGGTTTTCATTTGTTCTGCTAACTACATATTTATATTTTTAGCATCTTTTGCCCACTTGACATTCAGTGTTATACCTGTCTGTATATAGCAGATACAGGATATCCTGATCCCTTCAGTGTGGGAAGAAGTAATATCAGTCAGCATTTACAAATCATAAATTTTCCCCACTTCATTTGTTACCTCCTGTGAATCTTCTCTTGTAACTGTGTCCTTGTGTCATGTCATTTTTCTGTCTTCCTTTCTTACTAATGTTAGATCACTATTGTTATATTTTTGTAAACTTTAAAAAAATTCTTTTTATATTCTGTTTGTTCTGATACCACCCAGAACACTTGGGCATACTGTTTTACTCTTTGTTCTGATTCCTAAATGAAGTTAGACTTTGCCTGCCAAGGCATCTAATTTATCATGTTAATATCTTGAGTTGTATTTTGCCCAATACATAATATAGCAAACTTATGTTTTTCTCATTTAATGACCCTTAATCTTTTTTACCCTTTGAAAAAAAAGATTTTATTTATTTATTTAGAGCAAGCACACATGAGTTGGGGGAGGGCCAGCAGAAGAGGGAAAGAAAGTATCTCAAGCAGACTGTGCTGAGGGGCGCCTGGGTGACTCAGTCATTGGGCCTTCAGCTCAGGTCATGACCCAGTGTCCTGGGATCGAGCCCTGAGTTGGGCTCCCTGCTCAGCAGGGAGCCTGCTTCTCTCTCTCCCTCTTCCCCTGCTTGTGTTCCCTCTCTCTTTCTCTGTCTAATAAATACATAAAATCTTAAAAAAAAAAAACAAAAAAAAACTCTGTGCTGAGCGTGGAGCCCTACACAGGGCTCGATCTCACAACCCTGAGATCACAATCTGAGCTGAAATCCAGGAGTCAGACACATAACCACCCTAGCCACCCAGGTGCCCAGTCACCCTTAAATACGGCTATGTTTCCTCTGTGTGGCACAGAACTGGTGCTAGTCCTTCTTTTTAGGATTACCCACAGATATGCTGTCCTGCCATATAAATCTACATTTCATTCCTAACATACTTGGGGATTTTTGTGAGTTAATACATGAAAAGTACATGGAAGAGTGCTTGGCTCATGGTAATGGTTAGTTTTCCTGTTAACTTTTCTTGTTCTTAATATCATTATCATTGGTTTTAAGCACATTTTCAAATTTAAGCTCAGCTTTCCACAGCTTTTAAAATGTTCCTTCACTCCTTTAATTTACATTATCTACTATAGAATCTGATTCCTGGTAGTGTATGGATGTTGAATGAAGAAGCTATTCTCTGGATTATAATTCCTTCAAAGAGAGCATATCTTACTTTGTTATATAACATATAGTGGCTATTGGATCATTACTTAATTCATTAACTGTTCCTCATGATGAGTGAGAGAGCCTTTATATTCAGAAAACACTACAAGGAATTAATTTCTAAATGGACATGTTGGGTTATAAACCTGTAGGTTCTTGTTCAAAATTACAGATTTGTAGAAAACTTGAACTTTATTTTGAAAAAGCACACCACTTGTTAAGGACCATGACTTTCATAATCACTCAGGTGTGTTCAGAGGGAATCAGATATAAATACTTGCCACACCGTAGATCGTAGTTGGAAAAAGAAAAAAGATTACTGAGTATTTCAAATTTCGGCTGTTAACAGGGTATGTTTATGTTTCAAGGGAGTATTAGCCAGCATTCTGATAGAATGAGATGTATAGAATGTGATTAATTTTTTAAATTGATGTATAAGTAGGACTTGAAATGTTTGTGAAGACTTATGAGACAGTGTCATTTTCCTAAAGAGCGAAGTTCTGAGCAAGTCCAAAATGGGAATGTAAGCCAGCTGAGTTGAAAAGTCTTGCTTGAACTTGAATGATTTTTGACAAATTAATAGTCTGGCATTTCTACAAAGAAGACACTTATTATGGACTAGTGAAGCGATCACTTGAATACCGGATATGTATGTAGTTGAGGACAAGTTCCCCCTCCACCCAAGCATTATAACTGCAATATGTTTCCTTTAATGGCACTTGGAGACAATGGGCTTTGAAGAGGTTTTTAAACAGGGTCATCATTGTTACATTGTATGTACTGAGCAAGAAGGTAATATGAAGTATAGCTGAGAATTCTTAGGATGAATAAATATATCATTGAGTGTTTGGGGTCAGGTCTTCCATGGTCATAAATACACATAAAACCAAGAAATGTAGAAATCTGGGTGTAAAAGAAAAATTCTTACTAATAATATGTCAGAGCAACTTTACAGTGGGGAGAAATTAGCATTTGGTGGTAGGGTATCTGACCAAATAAGCTTGAATATACCACAACTAAAAACAACAGAAGGATTTGATTGTCTTTCAGTCTTTTTCCTCATCTTTTTAATTCTACTTTTCCTGGTAGACATTTGTATTTTTTATAAGTAACATGAATAGAAGGAGAATTAGAAACTATAGGACTCTCTTCATAGGCACAAAGAAATCAGTGCTTCCAGAAATTTAATTTGGTATTAACAATATACTAAATTAATGTATATATAACAAAACAGAAGTAGTTTTAAAGGAGGGAGAATGAAACTGGAAACATGTAAAGTTTAGAGAGAATTTAGGTACACTAATGTAAGTATGAGAGGAAAATTATATAAAGTCTGATCCTTCTGAACGATATCAAATCGTTCCTCTATTTCTTTAGGGCACTCCTATCTACTAAGTTTCATGGCCTCTCTAGTTCTCTGCATTTCCCCTTTCTAGATGAGCCTTTTTTTTTTTTCAAAGTCTCTTCTTCACCATGCTTTATACTTATTTGTAATGTATATATTAAGTCTTAAAGTATGTTTTTGTAAATTGCCAAATGTAGATGTGTGTGTTCTAAGTTTTTAATCCCCTTTTCTACCCTTTCAGGTTTTGTTTTTCTAATCCAAAGGGATGGGGCAATATGACTGTTTGGATCACTCTTATTTCACAAAACTAAGTCAGTGATGTAGAAGGGCATTTGTTTTAAGTGTAATTTCATCATAATTAAGATACGATTCATGGCTTATGGTTTGTCTTTTTCATCTTTAGAAGTCTGCAAAGTTGATAGCCAAGCAGAAGAGACTCGAGAAACCCAGGACAGACGTTTCTGGCAAGCTCCATTTATCAACAACAAAACACTGACTGTGCACAGAGGTAATGTATTAGGAAGCATTTTTAATTTCAGCACAGACACAGTTCCTTCCATAAAAATACCGTGTAGGTGTGACTCATGTGGTATGAATTTGAAATGTGTTTCAGAATTAATTATTAGTAAGAAAAACTATTTAAGTAAGAAGGCTGTTGGCCTCAATACATACGGGAAATTGTTCCTTCATATTAACCATGAACAAACTCAAATGGGAAAGAAACCTTGTGAATTCATTCAAAATGGAAAATACCTCAGTCATAATGAAGATTTAATCCCGTATCAGAGAACTAAAAATATAGAGCAATCCTTTATTCAAAGCAATAAGGAATACAAGGAATGTGGGAAAGCTTTCCATGAGATGGCAGTTGTCATCCCATATAACCAAGCTTACATAGGACAGAGCCCTTGTGAACATAATGAATGGGATAAAACATTCTGTAGTAATTCAACCCTCATGGTCAGTAAGATGGCACAAAGAACAGAAAATCATTATGAGTTTCAAGAATATGTTAAAACTTTTGAGAAATCATCTCTCTTGGAACACAGAGTTCATTTAGAGGTGAAAGGTTAGGAGTATATTGAAAGAGTGGATAATTTCAATGGGAGATCAGACTTTCTTGGCACAGGAGAGAGAATATTTGAATATAACAACTTGGGAGAACCCTTTTGGGAGAAGTCAGTTCTTAATGTAACTCAGAGAACACACATAGGAGACAAAGTCTATGAATGTAATGAATGTGGAAAAACATTCTGCAAAAAGTCAAAACTCACCAAACATCAGAAAATACATACAAAAGAGAAACCCTATGAATGTAAGGAATGTGGGAAATGCTTCTCTCGCAAATCTCTCCTCACTTTACATCAGCGAGTCCACACAGGAGAGAAACCTTATGAATGTAAGGAGTGTGGGAAATGCTTCTTTAGAAGTTCATACCTCATAATTCATCAGAGAACTCACACAGGAGAGAAACCCTATGAATGTAAACAGTGTAGAAAAAGCTTCTACCATAAGTCATATCTCACAGTACACCAATGAATTCACACAGGGGAGAAGCCATATGAATGTAATCAATGTGGAAAAACCTTCGTAAGTAACTCAGTCCTCACAATACATCAGAAAACACACACAGGCAAGAAAACCTATGAGTGTAATCAGTGTGGGAAATTCTTCTCTAGAAACTCCTACCTTAGAGTACATCTGAGAACTCACACAGGGGAGAAGTCCTATGAATGTGAGATATGCGGGAAAGCCTTTTGTCACAAGTCAGATGTCACTAAACATGAGAAAACTCATGTAGGGGGAAAGCCTTATGGATGTAATCAGTGCGGGAAAACCTTTAGTCGCAACTCTGGTCTAAAAGTACATAAGAGAACTCACACGAAGGAGAAGCCGTATGACTGTAGTGAGTGTGGGAAATCCTTCTCTGAGAAATCAGTCCTCACAGTACATCAGAGGATACACACGGGAAAAACCGTGTAAGTGTAATAAATGTGGAAAAACCTTCTACAATAAATCAGACCTCACTAAACACCACAGAACTCACACAGGTGAGAAACCCTATGAATGTAAAGAATGTGGGAAGTTCTTCTCTAGGAATTCATACCTGACAGTATACCAGAGAAATCACACAGGAAAGAAACCCTATGTGTGTAAAAAATGTGGGAAGACCTTTTGCCGTAAGTCAGACTTTACAATACATAAACAAACACACAGAGGGGAGAAATCATACCACTGTACTCAGTGTGGGAAAACCTTCACTTGCAGCTCAGTCCTCAGATCACATCAGAGAACTCACACAGGTGAGAAGCCCTATGGATGTAATCAGTGTGGGAAGTCATTTTCTGAGAAATCAGTTCTCACAGTACATCAGAGAATACACACAGGGGAGAAACCTTATAAGTGTAATGCATGTGGGAAGTCCTTCTATCATAAGTCCGATCTCACTAAGCATCAGAGAACACATACAGGAGAGAAACCCTATGAATGTAATCATTGTGGGAAAACCTTCAGTTGCAACTCAGGCCTCGAAGTATATCGGAGAAGACACATAAGAGAGAAACCCTATGAATGTATTGAGAGTGAGAAAACCTCCAAGAAATCAGTTATCACAGTACATCCAAGGTTACACACAGGGGAAGAAAATTTATAAATACAGCAGTGAGAGGAATCTTTTCTCTTGTGATTCATACCTCAAAATACCACAGAAAATTCACAAAGGACATGACCCCTATGAATGTAAAGAATGGCAAATTTGGGGCGCCTGGGCGGCTCAGTGGGTTAAAGCCTCTGCCTTCGGCTCAGGTCATGATCCCGGGGTCCTGGGATTGAGCCCCGTGTTGGGCTCTCTGCTCAGCAGGGAGCCTGCTTCTCTTCCTCTCTCTCTGCCTGCCTCTCTGCCTAATTGTGATCTCTGTCTGTCAAATAAATAAAATCTTAAAAAAAAAAGAATGGCAAATTTTTACCCTAAGTCATCTTCCAAAGTAAACAAGAGAATACTCGTAGTGGAAAAATACTCTGAATTTGTTGAATGTCTGAAAACCTGTTGAAATAAGACAACTAAAAATGACTGTAGAAGAAACCCTATTAATGCATGTAGGAAATATGGGGAATTATTTTATTATGAAGTAGAACTTATTAAATAAGGAACTTACGTAGGAGATAATCCTGTCAAACGTGTGAAAATATTCTTCCAGAATTTGGCCTTAAATAACAATCATACCACACTTGGGAAAAAAGTGTCAACATCTTGTATATTTTTGAGACCTTTATACACAAGTTGTACTCAATGTATGTCAGGGAAATAATAGGGAAGATACCCAAAGAATGCACAAATGTGGTTCAGCCTTTATCGAGAAATGCCATTTTGTTGAGCAAGACAATTGATATCGGAAGACATCGTAAAGATGTTTTGAGTGTGCACGCTTTAACAAAATTCGGACTTTCTTATATCTGAAGATTGTATTGAAGGAAGTATGTCTTTAGGAAATATGGACAGAAATTTTCCTTTAGCTATATTATTTCTGATCTCAAATTTTTTAATAGAAATAAAACTGAATATATAGACATTTATAAAAACATTAACTGTGGAATGTGAAGCTTTTTGAAAAGAACAGATAAACTGAATATTCTTCTCAGACCCTGATTTCACTTTTGGAAAGACATATGTCACTCCATCTCCCTGTCAGAGGGTTTTTGATTAGTCTGTCCCCAACCTTGCTGATACTTCTGCAAATAATGCTTGATGGTCTGGTTCATCCTGGAATCTACTCTAGGGGTTCTCCTCATGGACTAGAGCCAAATCAGGATGTACACTGCCATCAGCCTGGGACAGTTGAGGATGTGTCTGCTTCCTCTTCTTGGGTTCAGGAACCAGAAGTAACATTGAGTGTGTTAATGAAAGTAGAGTACTGCCTAGAGTGCCGGGACTTTTGTGTCCCAACTGAAACTTACAGGAAGCTCCTCATGGCTTAACCTTATTGAATTCAGGCCTGTTGACCCAGTGATAGCCCGCCTTTCCAGGGAGAGAAACTTGGTGGTGTTTTAGTGAAATATTTCATATATGTATCTAATTATGAGGCGTATCTTAACCATTGGTGTGTCTGCCGCAGGTTGGAAGTAATGTAGTGCAAGAATAGTTGAAGTATCTGCATACCATCCTTAAATCCATTCCATATCCTATAACTCCTACCACCTTCAGCACTTTTCTGAATTTGGTTAGTATTGATCTCAGGTCTTACTAGTTTTTCAGTAATATTTTACATTTTACATATATTTCTCTGTGTTTGTGTGTGTGTGTATGTAACATTGTTTTGCTAGTATATCAGTGGGAACTCATGTTTTGCAACTTATTTTTGTCTTCAAATGCATGTTTTGATATTTATACATACTGATATATTTAGGTTTAGTTGATTAACTTTAATAAAGCTTAATATATGACCATAATGATATTGTCTCTTTTCCTGTTTATGATTTTCAGAATTTTAAGATCTTATTAAAATAATAACGCTTCCAAATTTTTAAAAATCAACTCTGGGCAGTAATTGAAATATGGTTAAATATACCCTATTTAAGTAACCAACTTGAGTTTTAATAAGAGTATACTCATATGTGTGACTCCTACAGTTCAGAGGACACACCCATTACCCAGAAGGGTTTCTCATTCCTGGGACTTCCCCCTCCCTCCCTCTTGGCCTCTGGCAACCAGTGATTTGCCTTCTGTAACTAGGTTAGACTGATTTTTTTAAAATACCATTTCACATAAATGGAGATACACACTATGTCCTCTTCCTTGTCTGTCTTTCATTCAGCCTGATTTTGAGATGCATCCGTGTTTTAGTATCTGTCAGTAAAACCTTCATTTTTTGATTAAGTCATATTTTATTGTATGTTTAGTACTACAGTTCTGTTTATCCATTCCCTTTCCAGTTTTTGATTGTTATGACCATAGCTGCAGTGAACTTCATGTGCATTTTAATGTAGGCCTATTTTTATTTCCCTTGGCTAAATACTTAAAAGTAAAGTTTCTCGGATTGTAGGATTAGCATACGTGATGTCAGACTTTTCTGAAGTGTTTGTTCCATTTTATATTTCTGTCACCAGTGTGTAAGAGATGTATTATTTCATGTGTTGGTCAATACTTGGTATTGTTACTTTTTTTTTTTTTTAAGATTTTATTTGTTTATTTGACACAGAGAGATCACAAGTAGGCAGAGAGGCAGGCAGAGAGAGAGAGAGGGAAAAAGGCTCCCTGCTGAGCAGAGAGCCTGATGCGGGACTCGATCCCAGGACCCTGAGATCATGACCTGAGCCGAAGGCAGAGGCTTAACCCACTGAGCCACCCAGGCGCCCCTGGTATTGTTACTTTTAATGTAGCCATAATAATGTGCATAGTGACATTTCCCTGTGCTTTTCATTTGCATGTCCCTGATAAATAATGATATTCATCTTTCACTTACTTATTGGCCATTTGTGTATCTTATTTTGTGAAGCATCTATTTAAATCATTTGCCCAGTTTGTAGGTTGTTTGGCTTATTTTTGAGTTATAAGGATTTTTTTTTTTTATTATTAAATATTTTCCCCCATTCTGTGCCTTTCCCCCCCTAGTTTGTGGCTTTTTAAAAGAAGTTTTTCATTTAGATAAAAGTCCAGCTTACCAGTTTTAATCTTTTCTAAGAGGTCTTAACAATAGTATCAGAGATTTTCCCCCTTGTTTTCTAAATGCCTTAGCTCTGTGTTAGGTATATGATCTCTTTGGAATATATGTATTTTTTTAATTTATTTGACAGACAGAGATCACAAGTAGGCAGAGAAGCAGGCAGAGAGAGAGGAAGGAAAGCAGGCTCCCTGCTGAGCAGAGAGCCCAGTGCGGGGCTTGATCCCAGGAACCTGAGACCATGACCTGAGCTGAAGGCAGAGGCTTTAACCCACTGAGCCACCCAGGCACCCTCTGTGTTGTCTGTATTCCCATATCTTTGTTAATAAGTCTTTAAATGAAACTGTAATTTCCAGCTTTGTTCTCTTGTCCAGAATTGTTTTGGCCCTTCCAAATCTTTTGCATTTCCATGTATATTTCAGAATGAGCTTGTCAGTTTCAAAAAAAAAAAAAACAACAACAACAAAGATTGCCTTAATATTGCTTTTAGGATTTTACTGATTCTGTATGTCTGGGAAAAGTTGACATTTTAATAATACTAACTTTTCTGACCGTGAATATGATCTGTCTCACCATTTAATTTGGTCTTTCTCTTGGCAGCATTTTGTATTGCCGGAGTAATATATATATATATATATAATATATAATATTATATATAATATTATTATATATATATATTATATATATAATATATACTGTTTTGTTAGGTTTATCCCTAAGTCTTTCTTGCTTTGAATGCTATTATAAGTAGTATTGTTTATATAATTTCACTTTTAGTAGTTTTTTGTTAATCTGTAGCAATATGGTTGATCCTTGTGTATTGACCTTGTTTCCTGTAATCTTGATAAACAAACATCGTCTTGGTAGCTTTTCTGATTCCATAAGATTTTCTAATTGTATATGATCATGTCGCCGTACTTGCTTCTTTCTTTTCAACCTTTATGCTGTTCACATCTTTTTTTTTTTTCCCTTTTCTGCATTCTCACCTCAATGCTGAAGAGAACTGGTGACAAAAGACACCCTTGCCTTACTCTCTGTCTTAGGGGACAGCACTGAGTCGTTTACCATATGTTTCATGTCAGCTGTGGGTTTCTCAGGTACAGAATGTTGTTTTTAATTCAAGTTTGCTCAGAGTTTTATCATGAATAAATGTTGATATTTTTTCTTTTGGCCTTTTAAGCACAAAATCTAATAATCGTATGATTCCTTCTGAAATTCTTCTGATGTGATTAATTACATTTACATATTTCTAAATGTTCAAACAACCTTGTATTTCTGTAAAAATCCACTTGGTTGTGATCTTTCATTTATATATTGCTGATTTGATTTGCAGATTCTGTGTTAAAGACGGTTGTGTCATTATTCATAAAGAATGACGTCTGTATGATCTGTGCTGGTTGCCCCTCTCGTTTTTACATTGGTAATTTGTTTTCTCTCTTTTCCTTCCTTGGTTTGGAGGAAATTTATCAGTTTTACTGATTATGTTTTTCAAAAGAATGAACTTTTGGTTTCACTGATTTTTCTCTGTGCTTTTTCTATTTCATTGACTTATGTTCACTTCTCTACTATTTTTATCTTTTCATTCACTATGAGGTTGGTTCTTTTTTTAACTTCATAAAATGAAAGCTGGGTTTTCATTGGCTTTAATAATGTTTTCATTTTAATTATAAGTTTTTTAAAGTTCTGAATTTCACTCCAGGATCTAGAAATTCTGGGAAGTTATGTGTTCATTTTCATTTAGTTAAAAATATTTTCTAATTTACCTTAAGGTCTCTCCACCCACCCTACCATGAGATACTTAGAAAAACATGTGTGATTTCTAAATATTTGGAATTTTTTTCAGATACTCTTTTCATTTCTAACTTGTTTGGTGTTCAGAGAATATAATCTTTATGGTTTTCCTTAAGTTTATCTTTCTTGGTGAATGTTCCATGTGAACTTGGAAAGACTGTATTCTGCTGTTACTGCACAAGATGTTCTAAAATGTGAGTTGGTTGATAATGTTTTGCAGCTTATACATACTCAAGCTTCATTTCCCTTTCAGTTTTATCAATTCCTGAGAAAGGTATGTTGAAGTTTCCAGGTGTAATTGTGATTTTGTGTTTTTTTGTTGTCAGTTTCTCACATAACGAAGCTCTTATTTTAGGTACAGTTGCATTAAGATTGTTGCATCTTCTTTCTCATTGTGAAATTTTCCTCTTTATTTCTGGTGAAATTCCTTTTCCTGAAATCTACTTATTTTTACATTAGTATAACTACTTCAGCTTCTTAAGATTATTGTTTGTATGGTATATCTAATTCCATCTTTCTGTAGTTTTATATTTCTCTTTTAATTTAAAGTGAATTTTTTTTATAGGATAGAGTTGACTCTTGATTTCTTATCCTTTCTGATAATCGCTAGTTTCTATTTTAATGCTTTTATTTGGAGCAAGTTCTGAGGTGAACTACCATCTTGCTATTTTTTTAAATTGAAATACTTCTTTTTATGAGATGACTATAGATTCCAGTGCACTTTTAAAAAACGATATTTGCAAGTCCTGGGAACACTTTACCCAGTTTTCACTAATGGTAACATTTTGCAAAACTGTTGTATAAATATCATATCCAGGATATTGGCATTGATAAAATTTTGGGCCTTAGAAAGATTTCTCCAGTTTTTCTTCTTTTCATTTGTTTTCATACATTTAGTACAGTACAACTTTGTCACTTGTGTAGGTTTTGTGTATCTGCCCCTATAGTCAAAATACTCTTTAGTTCCATTATCATAAGGACCTCCACTGTTGCCCTTTTATAACCACAGCCTCTTCACTCCTGTGTGCTCTGCCACTGTCAGTTCAAATGTTACATAGATTTGTATGTATGTCACTTTGGGATTAGTTTCTTTCCCTCGACATAACACCTTGAATATTCATCTAAGTTATTGTATCAATGGTTCATTCCTTTTAGTTGCCGAGTAGTGTTCCATTTTATTTATTTATTTATTTATTTATTTATTTATTTATTTATTACAGTTTGTTTAATCATTTATTGATAGATCTGCGGTTTTGCAGTTTTTGGCTATTACAAATAAGCTGCTATGAATGCACTGTTTTGTCTTCCCAATAATAAATATAAATTCTTTCCCAAAAATAAATATAAATAATAATATAAATCATCTAGTTTCTCTGCATCTTCACCATCATTTGTGTTAGGACTATTTTTTTGTTTTAACAGTTCTGATAGGGGTGGCTTAGCTGGTTGAGGGTCTGTCTTCGGCTCAGGTCATGATCCTGGGGTCCTGGAATCGAGCCCCTGCATTGGGCTTCTTGTTCAGAGCCTGCTTCTCCCTCTCCCTTTGCCTTTCTACCTGCTTCTTGTGTGTGTGCACACTCTCATTCTTGTTCTCTCTCCCTGTCTGTTTCAAATAAATAAAATCTTGAAAAAACTCTGATAAGTATGTAGTAATAGCTTGTTGTCATTTTACCTTTTTTTTTTTTTTTTTTTTTTTTAAGATTTTATTTGTCAGAGAGCACAGTAGGGAGAGTGGCGGGCTCCCCGCTGAACAGGGAGCCCAAGGCAGGACTCCATCCCAGGACCCTGGGCTCGTGACCTGAGCCAAAGGCAGATACTTAACCCACTGAGCCACCCAGGTGTCCTGCTTGCATTCCCTAATGGTGTTTCAAATGTTTTCATTTGTTTATTTGCTGTCTTGTGTTGCTCTTTGTTGAAATACTTCTTGACTTTTGCCCATTTTCTAACTGGGTGTGGTTTTGCTGATGAGTTTTGAGGTCCTTTGTACATTGTGGATTATAGTTCTTTGTCGGATACACGCATACCTCAGAGATGTTGCAGGTTCAGTTCCAGATCATGACAATAAAGCAAGTGTCACAGTTAAGTGAGTCAAATGCATTTTTTGTTTCCCAGTATTTATCAAAGTTACGTTTATATCATACTGTAGTCTATTAAAGTGCTCAGTAGCATTATATCTAAAGAAAAATATAGTACACACCTTGATTTTAAAATATTTCATTCCCAAAATATGCTACTCATTGTCCTTGAGCTCTCAGGGAATCATACCCTTTTTGCTGGTTGTGGGTCCTCAGTGTTGTTGGCTGCGGACTGGTCAGGGTGGTGGTTGCTGAAGGCTGGGTGGCCGTGGCTGTCTCTTGCGGCAGCAAGGCACATTTTGCTGTATCAGTCGATGCTTCCTTTCACGAACAGTTTTTCTGCAACATGTGGTGCTGTTTGATAGCATTTTACTCACAGAACTTCTTTCAAAATTGGAGTCTGGGGGCGCCTGGGTGGCTCAGTGAGTTAAGCCGCTGCCTTCGGCTCAGGTCATGCTCTCAGGGTCCTGGGATCGAGCCCCGCATCAGGCTCTCTGCTCAGCAGGGAGCCTGCTTCCCTCTCTCTCTCTCTCTCTCTCTCTGCCTGCCTCTCTGTCTACTTGTGATCTCTCTCTGTCAAATCAATAGATAAAATCTTTAAAAAAAACCACATAAAATTGGAGTCTGTCCTTTCAAACTCACTGCTGCTTAATCAGCCACATTCTGTGATAGTCTAGGTCTGTTCTTGACATTTCAGCCATCTCCACAGCATCTTCAGAAGTAGATTCCGTTTCATCCATAAGAAGCAATTTCTCATCTGTTCAGGTTTTATCATGAGATTATAGCAGTTCAGTCATATCCTCAGGCTCCACTTTGAATTCTGGTTCTTGTGCTGTTCCCACCACAGTTGCAGTTCCTTCCTTCCTTCCTTCCTTGCAGTCTTGAACCCCTCAGAGTCCTCCCTGAGGCTTGGAATCAGTTTCTTCCAAACCCCTATTAATGTGGATATTTTGACCTCTTCCCGTGAACCACATGGGAATCTGGAATAGAGAATCCTTTTCAGAAGGCTTTCAGTTACTTTGCCCAGGTCTGTCAGGGAAATCACTTATGGCAGTTATAGCCTTTTAAAATGTATTTCTCTTTTTTTTTTTTCTTTTTTGAGAGACAGAGAGGGAGCACAAGCAGGGGAAGGCACAGCGGGAGGGGGAGAAAGAGAATCTTAAGCAGGCTCCATTCCCAGCTCAGAGCTGACGTGGAGGTTGATCTCATGATCCATGAGATCATGACCTGAGTCAGAATCAAGAGTTGGGTGCTTGGGGCACCTGGGTGGCTCAGTGGGTTAAGCCGCTGCCTTCGGCTTGGGTCATGATCTCAGGGTCCTGGGATCGAGTCCCACATCAGGCTCTCTGCTCAGCAGGGAGCCTGCTTCCCTCTCTCTCTCTCTCTCTCTCTGCCTGCCTCTCTGCCTACTTGTGATCTGTGTCTGTCAAATAAATAAATAAAATCTTTAAAAAAAAAAAGAGTTGGGTGCTTAACCGACTGAGCCACCCAGACACCCCAAAAATGTATTTCTTAAATAGTAAGACTTGAAAATCAAAATCATTCCTTGATCCTTGGGCTGCAGAATGGATGTTGTGTTAGTGGACATGAAAACAAGATTAATCTCATTGTCCCTCTTCATCAGAGCTCTTGGGTGACTGGATGAATGAGCAGGAATCTTTTTATCTGGGTGATACATGTCAATAATTGACTTAAAATATTCAGTATACTGTGATGTAAACAGACGTGCTGTTATGCAGACTTCATTGTCCCATTGATAGGATACAGGCAGAGTAGATTGAGCATACTTATTAAGGACCCCAAGATTTTTGGAATGATAGATGAACATTGGTTTCAATTTAAAGTCATCAGCAGCATTAGCCCCTGCTGAGAGTCAGCCTGTCTTTAAAAACATTGAAGCCAGGCATTGACTTCTCTCCAGCTATGAAAGTCCTAGATGGCATCACCTTCTAGTAGAAGGCTGCTTTGTCTACTTGAAAATCTGTTGGTCAGTGTAGCGCCTTCCTGAATGATCTCAGCTCCATCTCCTGGAAAACTTGCTGCCGCTTCTCCATCAGCATCTGCCGCCTCACCTGGCACTTTGATACTACGGAGATGGCTCCTTTTCTTAAGTGTCATGAACCAACCTCTCTAAGCTTCTAACTTTTCTTTTGCAGCTTACTTACCTTTCTCAACCTTCACAGAATTAAAGAGAGGTAGGACCTTGCTCTGGAGTAGTCTTTGGCTTAAGGGAATGTGGCTGGTTTGATCTTCTGTCCAGACCAACACAGATTTTCTCTGGATCAGCAATAGGGCTGTTTTGCTTTCTTAACATCTACATGTCCACTGAAGTAGTACTTCTAATTTCCTTCCAGAACTTTTCTTTTGCATTCATAACTTGGCTGAGTGTCAGAGGAGGCCTAACTTTTGGCCTGTTTTGGCCTCTGATGTGTCCTTTTCACTCAGCTGAATCATTTCTAGTTTTTTTTTTTTTTTAAGATTTTATTTATTTGCCAGAGAGAGAGAGAGAGAGTACACACAAGCAGGCAGAGAGGCAGGCAGAGGCAGCGAGAGAAGCAGGCACCCTCCCGAGCAAGGAGCCCGATGCGGGACTTGATCCCAGGACCCCGGGATCATGACCTGAGCCGAAGGCAGCGGCTTAACCCACTGAGCCACCCAGGCATCCCTCATTTCTAGCTTTTGATTTAATTTAAGAGACATGTTGACTTTTCGTTTAACACCTAGAGGACATTGTAGGGTACAAACTGGCCTAATTCCAACATTGTTGTGTCTGAAGGAATAGAGAGGCTCTTGGAGAGAGAGAGAGAGAGATATGCGGGAAAGGCTTTTCGGTGGAACAGTCATCGCACACATTTATGATTAAGGTGATCGTCTTGGTTGAGCACAGTTCTGGTTCCCCCAAATAATTAAAATGCTAACATCAAATATGACTGATTACATTGCCATAACAAAAATAATAACAGTGAAAAAGCTTGAAATGTTGTGAGACTTACCAAAAGGTGACAAAGAGACATGAAGTGAACAGATGCTTTGGGAAAAATGGTGCCAACAGAGTTGCTGGACCCAGGATCACCACAAAACTTTAATCTGTAACGAATGCAATATCTGTGAAGTGCAGTAAAACAATGCACAATAAAAGTATCCATGTATTTGAAAATCTTTCAAATTTGGCAGAAAACATAAATACACAGATTGAAGAAGAAAAGTAAACCACCAGAGGATAAATTAATACAAGTCCATGCAGAGACACATTTTAATCAGCCTAAAAACTAATAACAGAAAAAACCTTGAAAGACGTTCAAGAAAAACTGTATTAACTTTTAGGGAGCATCGATACAAATGGCAAGAGATTTCTCACCTGAAACCTTGGAGGCCAGAAGTATGTGGCATAATATTGTCTAAACCATTAAATAATTGTCTACTATGAATCTGTATTTAAAAACAGCTTTTGGAAATAAAAGTAAAATATTTTCTCAGGTAAAGGAAAACAGTTTGTTGCTTGGTGACCTATCTTCAAACAGTGGCTAAAGGAGGTTTTTTTTTTTTTTTCAAGAAAATGATAACAGAAGGAGTCTTGGAAATTCAGAAGAAAAAAAAGGAAATGGGTAAAAATATCAGTAACTATAAAACTATTTTCATAGGTTTCCTAAATTATTTCATATTAGAAGCAAAAATATAATACCTCCTGACGTGGTACTCAGTATATATAGAGAGAAAATACTAAAGACAATTATATTTTGAAATAGGACCTGTAAAGAACATGGGTAGTAATTTTCCATATTTCATTGAGTGATAAAACATCACTACTAGTGGACTGTGAGCAAACAGTAAGAAAATGGTACCTCCTCCCCTCTCCCCCCAATACACTGAGTGTTAATTTTGCCCCGGTCATCCCTGAACAGGATCTGTTCTGAGGCGTGTCCTTTAGCATCCGTCATTCAGAGTCCACAGTCGCATTAGCCACTGTCCTTTCCAGTGGCACTTTATTAACTCTCCCTCCTTAACTGTCCAACTCTGTCCCTCCCCTCTCTGTTTCCCGAGGTGACCTCCAAAATAAACTATCTGTGCCTAATTCCATGTCTGTCTCTGCTTTGGTGCAAACCCAGTGTAGTTCTGGTGGTGCCCGAAGTGGTCCCTTAAATGAGAACTTGACTTGGAATCTAAAACTCGATGGCTTAGTAGTCACATTTCGCTGAAGGGCACCTTGCTGATAGTCTGAGGCTAGCCCTCATCATCCTGCATGGAGGAGGGTGAGGACAGGTAGATTTGTCCTGTGTAGTTGTGGTGGCACATAGAACAGGATGGGGCAATGATAAGTTTATGAGTGGCGGAGTTACTGACTTTCTGCCTTAGAGGCCTCGAAGATACAGGTTCAAGTTAGCTGTCAACTCAGGGCACACAGTAAAGGATAGTAGACCTCCATAAAAGCATTCAGAAGATTCTCCTGTCCTGAGAAGTGAGGTCATGTCCTGTTAAGTCCTGCCTGAGGTTTAACTTCAGGATAGCAGGAGACTGCAGCAGGCAGGCGTTACAGACTTCTTGTTCGAAATCCAGGCATCTCCTAAAGAACGAGCAGAAAATTGGGATCTCGAATGGGGAAATTTGCAGCTGTTCACCCCAGACTCTTGAGCCCAGAGGTTCTGTTTAACTCTTTAGGCTCCCAGAAGCAGCCGTTTCTGTTTAATGGAGAGCATACCCTGCCACTTGCTGGAGACCGTACAGATGCCTACAATGAGGCCAGTGCCTTTCAAGACCATACTTGGCCTTCTTGAAAACTACCATCCCTCTCCTCATTTCCTTCCTTAATATTTAATGTAGCTATTGATGGATTTAGTTCTATACTTCCATTATTTATGTTTGGTCCCTCTTTTTCTGTTCTCTGATTTCTTGCCCTTTTTCTGTTGAATTTGAATATTTTTAGAATCCCACTTTAATTGATCTGTTGGCATTTTAGCAATGTTTCTTTGCCTTATATGTATAACCGTTGCTAGAGCAACTACCTCAGTATACATCTTCAACTTTTCCCCTTCTAGTTGGAGTTAACCAAGTACCATTTCACATAAAATGTCAAAAACCTTGTAGCCATAAAAGTCCCATTTCCCTCCTGCCTGGCCTTGTTCCTTTTGTTATAGTTGTTACATGTGCATTATAAATCCAGATGAGGTCATTTTTGGTTTCCAGTTGTTATGGACTGAATGTTTGTATCCCGCCAGAATTCATTTGTTGAAACCCAGCCTCCCAATAGGATGGTAGTAGGAGTTGGGGCCCTTGGGAATGAATTAGGATTAGATGTGTTCATGGGGTGGGGCCCCCTACTTGCTCTACTTTTGATGGTCAGTGCTGCCACTTGCCTTCTGTGGTGTCACAATTCCGTCATCTTTGGCCTTTGTGAGCAGTTCATAGCAGCGTCTCCTACCATTAGTCTTGGCCTACAGAGGACAGTCACCACTAAGCTCGTTTATTGTACCTGTGCTCCCCTAACTGGTATGCTCCCTCCCACTTTAGTGGCCTCTGGGCCCTACAGAGTTGGCGTGGTCACTTTGGAGAGGACCAGCCCTGTGACCCAGCAATCCCGTTCTTCTTTGTTAACTCCTGGAGCTTTGCTTTTAAAATTGTAGGATGACATCTGTTAATACACTGATCTTTCAGTGGATTTGTTCATATGTTCATAGGCAAGCTAAAATAGAAATAAAATAGTGCATTATAAATAGGGTATCTTTTCAGAAATTTGTTTAGGATATACTTCAATTGTATTTGTATATACTACAAATATTTTGTGTTTCTGCCTTTAATGCTTTTACTCTATGTAGTGACATGGCTCCTCTGATTATATCCTCAGTGTTTTCTCATGTATAATGTCCTTTGAGGACTTCCTTGACAACCAGCACCCCCATCAGTTCTCTAGCTTTCTTTCTTAGGTTTTTTTCCTAGAACTTACCACAGTTTGCCATAACAAGTATCTTACTTCGTACTGCCATAACAAGTATCTTACTACCTACCCTGCCTTCCCCAGCTAGAAGTAAACCTCTGTGAATACATGGAGGTTTTTTTTGTTCACTGCTATAAACCCCATGGCAGGAATAGTGCCTGGTAGATAATAAGTGTTTAAACGTTGTTGAAGGTATGACCACATTTAAGTTCTTGTTGCTCCTGGAGAATACTGCATTGCTTAAAGAGAACTGAAGTTTAAAAAAAAAAAAAAAAGAAAGAAAGAAAGAAACTTACTTAGAGAAACTTACTTAGAATAAGTTTACTTACTTACTTAGAGTGAGTTTCTTAGAGAAACTTTGTAACCTTTTATTTATTAACGGGGGGTAGGTATTATTCTTTTATTATTCTTTAATTATTCTCCATTCTTTTCTGTTTTATAAAGTATTTTATTTTTAAAATGACCAGGCTTCCAGTACCTTGAAAAGGTTATCTGTAGCACAAAACCTGGCACCTCTCCTGGCCCTAGTGCTTCTCTGGGAATTGGACTGGTGACACCGAGGGCACATGTCATGGAGGTTTCCAGAAATGGCAGTTCTTTAGTTTTATGGCATAAACATTTTGCTCCTAGAAGAGGCAGGGGGTTGGTCTGAGGTACTGGAATCACCCACCACCTCTGCTCTCAGTCTCTTCAGGGGAAGATTTTGGTCAATCTTAAAGCTCCCTTAAGGGGGATTCTGGGATGAAATAGATTGGCAGGCACCATGTGGAAAGTTGAGGCCAGTCTTGTCACGGACATGTGAGATGGGATGGTCACAGTCTTGCAAGGACTCCCCCCAGGGTGTGACAAGAGTGAGGGGAAAGACAATTTCAAGCCAAAGGAATGATGAGATGAGATAGTGGGGGTTTTGCTCATGGTGTTGGAGCCTCTGAATGGATATCTATAATTACGGAGTCCATATTCCACCAAAATGCTAATTAAGAGTCTTTACACAAATTTACTCATACAATATAGCTGTGCTAAAATACAGGATTCATTTATGAGGATAAATGGGAAATCATAGATACAATGAGAACAGTGAATCTTAACTATTCTGTTTTTGTAGGTAAACTTAGTATTTTGGCAGCTAACAGAAATCAGTCTGGGAAGTCTACCTTTAAGTAGCTTACCCAGGACATCCAAGAATATATTAATTTTTATGGATTCTCTGAAAAAAAAAAAGTGAGAGTTAAACTGTTAAGTATTACTCACAGGCTGTCTCTGTATAATGTCAGTGTTCTTCTCTTAGCAGTTCCACATTAGTTAGATCTGTATTATTTTCCTCATTAGAATTTCTCAGTTTCCCTCATTTGGTCAAAATGTTTTTGACCATCGAAGCCTTTGGTCTATTCAGTGCAGAATCACCATTTATTGTTGGCTGACCGTACCAGTGGTATGGCAACAGTTAAGCATCTGGGGATCAGACATATATACAAATTCTTTCTGTGCAGTAGTCAGCATAAGTGTTATTTCTTTCTCCAATGAATGGATATATTTTAGCCTGTGGGCCTTTACGACTTAAGCTGTTTTGTCCATTTGTTCCAAAGGTAGAAATAAATAGATCAAATATTCTGGTATTTTTATCTGTGGTTTTATTCTTGTAGCATTTATTATCTAGCGTATAAATACAGGAGATGATCCTTTTCAATATGATTTTAAGACTGACGTTGATTGGTATCTCTTTTAACATACTTAATCTCATTTTAGAACATGTTGAGGTATTTCTGGTGACTTCACTTTTGGAAATGCAGTTCTTACCTTTCAGGCATACACTTTACATGACATTAGATATTTGATAATCCCAATTTATGAGAGGAAAATTCAAGCTGTTTCTCAGGTCATTTAGTAACAATTTCATGAGAGTTTATAAGGATTTTAGAAGTATAGATCACATTATCATTATGGGGAATAGTCTCTTACCTGAAAGCATCATGTATTGTCATGTTTTTTCTGTATTTTATGTTGGGCAATTTTAAAAAGCTTGCTGGCGAGGGAGAGTCTGCCTCTCTTAGAGATGGCCAAGGGCTGGTCCTGGAGTACATTTTCAAATGCAAACCAACTAGTCCAAGCCCCAACCTCCTCCTCTTAACTCTCTCAGGGCAGCCTAGTACTTGCTCTGACCTCTATCAACCAGACAATCCAAAATACCCCTTTGGCCCAGAGCTATAATGCTCCATGAGGGAGGGTCCCAAGCCATGTCTGAACTTCAAAGATAAAGCAAGATCTGGTAACCTGTTGAATCTCTTAAATAGAATCCTTATGGTAAAAAACTGTCTGGATAATTTCCCCATCATTGGAGTTTAGTCTTTCTAATTTCCAGCATACAGCTGTAGTTAAGCTGGGATTGCTTCTCTGTCATGGGGGTAGATTGTTGTATGTGGGTAAATCCTTTTTAGACATCAAACAGTGGTCACTGTAGTGTTATTAATGTGGCAAAACTTCTCAGGGCTTCATATGCTGCATAACTTTTTGAGATAGAAGAGATTAATCAGTATCTACAACAAGTAGATTTGATTTATGGCTCACTTTCTATTTTAGCTATCTATTACTGCGTAACAAAAACACCCAAAACTTCCTGGCTTAAAGTGATTGTTTCTTGTAGGCAGAGTAAGTGGTTTCTCTGCTTCCCCTGGCATTAGCTAAAGTCTTGTTTGGCCGGCTAAATTCAGCCAGTGATGGGCTAGGCCAGAAGGTCAAAGGAAACTTTGCTCCCATGTCTGGAATTATATGGGGCTTTCTCCTCGTGGCTTGAGTTTCCTTCCAGCTTTGTAATTTCAGACTAGTTGAACTTTCTGCCTGATGATTAGCTTCAAGAAGGAAAGTGGAAACCGCCACACTTCTGAAGGGTTGGTCTGGAACTTCTGCCATATTCTACTGAGTCAAAGCAAGTCATGAGGCTAGGGAAGATTGACGAGAATGAGGGGGAAAAAAATAGCTTTTTAGAATGGAATAGAGAAGGAATTGATATTGTCTGATATTGTCTTTCTTTGACCACCATACTAACCAAAGATGGACTATACTTATAAATCAGTACAAGGAACGTAAGAAGTGATAGAAGCCTAGGGAGATAGATTCAGGGATTGGTGGGCTTTCAAAAACAGGAATGTTGAAGGACTGACTGCCTGGCTTTCAGTTGTAAAAGTTTGGTCACTGGAGTGAGGTTGTAGCTGACTTTCTGACTTTACAGAACATAGTCATAGTGAATGCTATTGCTGATTGCCCTTCAGAATTGTGGAGCTCTTGGGTTGGCTGGCCCTCGTAATAAGCATGTGTGCTGATGAAAAACCCATCATTTGATCTGGTGATCAGTTGTCTTTGATCCATTGACTCTTGTGGTTACTAATATCATGGATTAAAACTGTGGCCAAGAGGCAGGCAGTCTCCCTCCACCCTTCTAGACTTTGAAGGCCAGGAATATTTTATTCTCATCAGAGTATCTTTAAAGTCTTTTGATTAGTACAGACTTTATTCTTTTTTTTAAAGTTATTTTTATTAACATAATGTATTATTTGCCCCAGGGGTAGAGGTCAGTACAGACTTTATTCTTAATGACAGGTTTGACAGAGTTACTGGATTTTCCTCAAAAAGCAGTAATTTTTTAATTAACATATAATGTATTATTTGTTTCAGGGCAAAAAGCAATACTTCTTAATTTTTGATTGAGAAGCCAGGGGAAATTAGGAAACATATTTGCTTTCACAGCAGGTTGAAATAAAGAACTTCTCCGAAGACGTAGCTATAATCAAGATGGCATGCTCCTGTCAGTATTGGGTAGAGTATTGGTAACAATCTTTATTGTATTTGAGTATTCAGAAGTTACATAGACGACAAAGCAATTACTGAGTATCACAAGTAGGTGTTCATTAGTGGTAAACAGCAGACAAATCAAGCCATGTTTATGAAGTTGAGCTTCAAGAAAGTCCTCATTTGGAAGGGGCAGAAAGGTGGCAGGATTCAGATCAGAGTGGCATTTAACAGTCATGAAGTTTAGGCAATAAAATAATTTTACTAGTACTCTACTAATACAATAATGGAGCTGGTGGAGTTTGGTATTGTAAGGTTTTTGTTACTAGATTATGCTAGTTAAGTATGACAAAGATGGTCATGGGATAGTGAGAAAATTATAAAATTATATAGGGAACACTGGCCATTAACTTTGAAGAAAATAAGGGAATATTTTTTAAGTAAGGACCAATTAACAATTTGATTTAATTTAGACCATGTTTATTTTATACATGTACTGCTACATTCCATCAGAAAATGTTTCGATTTTATAACAGTTCAACAAATAAAACACACTTATTTGAAAAAATTCAAATGCTTAGGCGTTTAACATATAAATACAAGGTACAAAATAAATACACTGCACAAAACCACCCATCCACAAATTGCTGTATGCATCATTTCTGAAACATAACATATAGAAAAGCACATCATATACATTGATTGTGGTGTTTTCAGCTCTAAGTAACAGAAAAACTTAATTTTGTAAAGTGCCAGATAGTAGCTGTGTAGGCTCTGTGAGCCATACGGTCTCTGTCAGAACTACTCAACTCTTCTCTTGTAGTGCTGAAGGCAGCCTCAGGCAAAAGAGACAAATGATATTTATTAGTGTTCTTGTAGTGTTCTAAACTTTATTTATGGACACTGAAATTTGAATATAATTTTCACATGTCACAAAATATTCTTTATTTTTTTTCCACCCACTTAGAAATGCAAAACCATTCTTGGCTTGTAGGCTATAGAAACGGGCTTTGGGACACATCTGAATATCTGAATCACTTGTGGGAAAATGCACAACCAAGCCAAACCAAGGCACTACAGCAATAAAGTGAGTGGTGAATGCTGGTAGCAAACTTTTTTTCCTCCAGCATAACTGAAGAAATACAAATTATAATGATAATAGTATCTAACATATGCTTTTCTTGTGTCTCAGACACTATTCTAAGTGCTCTAAAAATATTAACTCATTTATACCTCAAAGCAATCCTATCATTATCACTTCTCTTTTATAGAAAAGGAAACAGAGGCACAGAGAGGTTAAGTGGCATGCTCCATGCTGGAATTTGAGCTGTGGCCATAAAGAGTCCAGAGTTCCCACTCTTAACCACTACAATGTTGCTTCCACTGTGAAGAAAAAGGCAGTGAAGAACATTCTTAAAACATACAAAATTCTAATGCAGATAGCTCTGCACCCCACTAAAATATCAACAGTAAGATAGATACTACTTCTTTACATAGCATTGTTTTTAGCTGTTTTTAAAAATAATTTGTCTTTTCTTATGAATAAATGTGTCCCTAATGTAAAATTCACTGACCTTTCTTAAGAATTGGTTCAGTAACGTCTATATTCATTCAAAAATACAAAGAAATAGGAGAAAAAGAAGCATTACAATTTTAAAAGATTATTACATTTAAAATACACATTAGAGTAACAGCAGGAGTCGCTGCCCAGACGTAATGTGAAGTATGTTCACATTTGTGAAAACTACTGAACCAAAGCTACATATTTCCTTATGTACAAATACGGATGGATCCATGTGCACATAAACATCCACAGCCCGTCTTGCGGTGCGCTGACTCACATTGGTTCTACATACTAAAGGATTCTTCACATGTGTGCAAGGATGTCACCTGGTTTTTTCAATGTGTTTGTGCTTTTTAAAAAGCTTCAAATATCTAGACATTGGTAGGTTTCTTTTAAAAAAAAAAAAAAACTCAAAAAACAAAACCCCTCAGAATCCAATTGCTGCAACATGACTTCTGGCATATCTGTTAACCCCACTCAGTACAGATTCTCCTTGAATTTTTGTCAAGAAACTTACACATATTTGGAATGAAAGGTTCTAGCCCGGCGTCGTGGATCTGCAGTTCACGGAAGCAGCACTTCTCGATACAGGCTTCTGTATGTGTTGCAGTCTATGCGGTTACACCTCTGAGTGCTCCAAGTGCACCTGGTGTCAGAGGTTTCTGAATGCTCAGGAAGGGGACTGATAGGAGCTTCTCAGGTGAGCTTTGGCTATCTACTGATGGCTGCCCTGTCAGAAAATTTCCTGATACTCATTTGTTTTTATAGGATTTCTCTCATGTGATTTCTATGTTGTGCAATCTAGTATGACTTCTAAAAGAATGGTCTCCCTCATATTTTATAATTTGTCGGTTGTCTGGTACTTAGTTAAGTCTGCCATGCTGTCAAAATCTCTCCCTTACAGATTTAAAGAATTTCTGTATCTTTTGTTTTCTGTCAAGACAGACTGTGACCAAAATTTTCTGAGATAGATGATATTCCTAAGCTTTTTGTCTTGTGTGAATTATCCAATTATTCTAAAGGATGAATTCCAAAAGAAGTTCCCAATACATACTATTTTTCAGCTTTTTCCCTCTGTGTGTGTCTTCTGATGTGCAGTAAGTTTTGATTTCTGATTAAAAGTTTTCCTACACTCCTGACACTCATAGGGTTTCTCCCCTGTGTGTTTTCTCTCATGTATGATAAAATGTGACTTCTGAGAGAAGGATTTCCCACATTCCTTACATTCATAGGGTTTCTCTCCTGTGTGCGTCCTTTGATGTAATCTGAGGACTGAATTCACGGAGAAAGATTTACCACATTCATGACATTCGTAGGGCTTCTCCCCTGTGTGTTTTCTCTGATGTTTAGTGAGGTCTGATTTATAGTAGAAGTTTTTTCCACATTTATTACATTCAAAGGGTTTCTCCCCTGTGTGAGTTCGCTGATGTACTGTGAGGGCTGACTTCTGGTAGAAGCATTTCCCACATTCCTTACATCCATAGGGTTTCTCTCCTGTGTGAGTTCTCTGATGAGTTTTGAGGTGTGAATTTCTAGAAAAGAATTTCCCACACTCCTTACATTTGTAAGGCTTCTCCCCGGTATGTGTTCTCTGATGTACTGTGAGGTGTGATTTCTGGGAAAAGGATTTCCTACACTCCTTACATTCATACGGTTTCTCCCCTGTGTGTGTTTTCTGATGTACCATGAGGTATGCCTTAACATAGAAGAACTTCCCACATTCATTACACTCAAAGGGTTTCTCTCCTGTGTGTGTTTTCTGATGTTCTACAAGGTGTGGCTTCTGGTAGAAGGATTTCTCACACTGATTACATTCGTAGGGTTTCTCCCCTGCATGAGTCCTCAAATGTCTACTAAGAGATGACAGGTGATAGAAAGTTTTTTTACACTCTTTACATTCATAGGTTTTCTCTCTGGTGGGAGTTTTCTGTTCTACTGTGTGGTCTCCATTTCTAGAGCCAGATTCCCCGCATTCCCTGGGTTTGTCCTTTGAATGAATATGCTGATGTATTACAAGGATAGACTTCTGGCAGAAGGACTTTCCACATTCATTGCATTTATGGATTTTCTCTCTGGCTTGAGTTTGCTGGTGTTTTGTGAGTTCTCCGTTCCTGGAGAGAAATTTCCAAATTCAGTAATGTCTAAGGCACACTCGCTGAGAACCAATTTCTAGAGATTTTTCCTGTCTATAGATACAGAATCTATAGGGTAGATTCACAGTTTCTCCACTATGAATGTTCTCTGACACCCACTGTGGTTTACCATTTGGTAGAAGGAACCTTCCCTTGCATTGTATGCACAGAGTCTCTCAAATCCCTGAGCTCTATCTACAGTGTCTCCCTTACTGTGTACCTCAGAAGAATTAAAAGGCAACTTCAAAGTTTGAATCTCTTGGTCCTAAATAAGATCTCCATTATGGAAGAGAACTTGACCATTTGGGTTATATGCTTCGGAATGCACTCCAGTGTTAGTTTTCTCACATTTAGTGTGAACTAGTGTTGTCCCACTTCCAGTACTCCCATTCTTATTACAAGGCTTCTAATCTTAAAATCAAAATCTTGGACTTGCCTTGAATTTTCAGCTCGGCTTTCCTGGCATTTTGCTCCTCTGTCATGAATTTTCCAGAGATCTTCTATAAAGAAATCCAAAATTTAATACTATATAAATCTCAATGTTATTACTATGGTTATAGGGTTATTTCTTAGGCTTCAGGCCAATCTCCCCAAATAAAGGAACTCTTTTATTCGTCTAACAAATTTCGTCTAACCCACTGGTTTAGAAAAAAACATAAACATTAAAAACTGTGGTACCAGACCCAGGAAGAAACGTAGTTATAAACCTAAGTACTTCTAGCACTTTACAAAAAACATGGCCTTAAAAACTTCGGAGAAAAAGTTAAAGGGGGTGGGGAGAATAGGGAGCAGAGAAGAAAAGATTTTTAGAGTGCTGCTGAAGACTTTGGAACTCAGAATGCTGTAAGCCCGTGACAGACAAGAAAGAGTAAGTTGGGTGAAAAGAAAAATTAGTAGACAGCTGTGTTTCCTGGAAACATCAGGGGAAAGGTGAAACGGGACGAAAGGCTAACAGGTCTCTGTCAGCCCAAAATTAATTTGCTGTGTTATTTTAGCAGACTGTAAACCTCTGCTTGCTTTCCTCTGTACCCGCACGCAACAATTTGCATGCCAACGCTAACGTGATTTTCTGGGCACACCGGTTTCCCCGTGTGTGGAGGAATAGTTTCACACTCTGGGCTCTCACTCGCCATCTAGCAGTCTTAATTTTCACGGGGACAGAAGACCTAAGAACACATATATCCAAAAGGAAAGATGATTAAAAAGAGGATGCAAGCCATCATAAAACACGATGCACTCCCATTTGCAGCAGCAACGATTTTCAAGCCTGATTGCCAAATACTGCATCTCCAGAGTGGTGTTAGCCATGCCTCAGCTCCAGGCTTAGTCTTCTGTTTTCCTAGTTTAGTTCCCACCTCTCTACTTCAATTTACTACATGATCTCTAAAGAATTACTCAACATCATTCTGGAACCCTTACTGACCTTCATATTTATGCATCTTTAAATGCTTGACAGAACGTGAAAGATTACGAGCAGAGGCTTGGGGTTGGAATTTCGTAGTATTTGTGGGGAAGACAGAAGATGCTATTTGATGAGGACCTGGACAAGGCTAACTGGGACACTCAGGAAACAAGATCCTGTGTGTCTCTGGTCTTAGGAAAGGGGGAACCCTTGCAGGAGTTACTGTGAAGGGCACAGAGAAGACAGTGCCTGCCTCTTACTAAAATTCACATTCAGTCTTTCAACAGATACCTAGTGAACAACTACTAAATACCAAGACATTGTTCCTGGTCCCGGCAACACATAAGTACACAAGTCAGGAGTATAAGAAAAGCATTTACAGAAGCAGAATGAGATCATCTTAGTAGTTTTTTGGCTTGTTTTTAGTTTTTTTAAATCTTCATGTTACAGTACTCCCAAGTAAGATGTGGTAGATTTTAGAAGTGATAATAATTAATACTTTGTGTGAAAGACAAACCACATGTAAAAGGAGGCATCAGCTCTGAAATAATGTAGTTGATAAAAGGCATAAAGGTTTATAATCTGATATTTCAGAGTTTAAAGAGAGAAAAGGAAGTTAATAAAACTGGTGTTGAAAATAACTGAGGCATCTCATTGTTAGTAAAAGGAGGGAATGACATTTGGAGAAAAATTTATCATCAGATTTGAAATCACAGTGTTCTAGAATTCTAGTAACTGGGGATTCTAGAAAAAAGATAAAAATCTAAGACAGGGTTAGGCAGTGATTAGATTTTGTATATAGGAAAGAGAAGTTTATTTTAAAAAGTCTGGCAAAGGAGGAATTTATGTGGAAAAACGAAAACTGGAGGTGTGATTTATGGTGCTTGCATATGCAGATCCAAGAATCCTTGGCTTTTTCCAAAGTATAGGGCATTTTATTTTTTTATTATTTTTTTTTTCAAAGATTTTATTTATTTATTTGACAGAGATCACAAGTAGGCAGAGAGGCAGGGAGAGAGGAGGAAGCAGGCTCGCTTCTGAGCAGAGAGCCCGATGCGGGGCTCGATCCCAGGACCCTGGGATCATGACCTGAGCTGAAGGCAGAGGCTTTAACCCACTTAGCCACCCAGGCACCCCACTATAGGGCATTTTAAAAGATGCCTAAAAATATTTCATAATGCAAAAGGCACCATAAGTCCTCACTCACCCGGGTAATTCCGATGTGGAAATTCCACTTCCAATATCCATGGTTCTTTTCCTTGTTTCAGCTTGAAGACTGCATTCGACTTATTCACACGGTAACCTATTAATGGAAAAGTATGTAATATAGATTACTTGGAATTTAGGGATTCTGAAGGATGAGGAAATGCAGCTTTAGCGGAACTATGGAAGGTCCCACTTGGGCTTGGCAGATGTAGATTCTTTCAGTGGGAGGGTGGGGACACATATTTTTCCTGGCACCCAAAATCGATTTGTCAGCTTTGACCCCTGAAACAAAGCTAATATTATGCAGTCCAGCACCTGGGAAAGGAAATGCAAACTACTGGTAGTTACATATGTGGAAGTTTTTCTCACCCACTGAGACTAGGAGACCATAGTTCTCTTGCATCACTTCTCTGTATAGGGTCCTCTGAGCATCGTTCATTAACTGCCACTCTTCCCGGCTGAATTCCACAGTAACATCCTTGAATGTGACTGGTCCCTGTAACAACATATTTCAGTTCAAATTGAAGTCATCAGAGTAGAGTATCAAAAAAGACACTGTAAAGTAGCTGTTAACCTGCCAGCCACATAGTGTACTCTAGAAAGTTAAGATACTTTGCTGCTCTGTACATAGGTGAAGTGTTCAATATGTATTTACTGAGATACCACCCATGCCTGGAACTCTGCTGGAGATACAGCAATGAATTGAAAGCAACCATGCCTGTTGTCATGGAGCTTACACTGTGACGAGGAGGCAAAGACGTAAATACTTGCATGTAATATGCATAACAGGGGCTCTGACAGAAAATGGGGATAGATATTTGCATTATGTATTATCAAATCAGATTTTACTAGGTAGTCAAGCTAACAAACTTTGGGAATAAAAAAAAACAGTTGGCAAAGGCCTTGATGTATGAAAAATGGCAAGTTTAGAAAAGTTACAAATAAGACAGCATGGTATGAGAATAGGAAAGATTACTTAGAAGGTGATACAGTCCAGTCAGGTGACAGAACATGGAATAATTCAGAGTGTGTCTCTGGGCCATTAAGATATATTTTGTATACCCACTTAATGGGTGTCTGCTTATAAACATAAGTTTACAATAATCTTTATTAAAAATTGACAAGTTGTTTTTCTATTTATAAGGAACAAAAATATGAATAGATGTTCTGTTTCACACCATTTTTATACTTTGTGGGGTGTCCTACCACATCTTAGGGATGGTCACCCACTCACAGATAACAGGGAGCCACTGAAGAGACAGATGTGAAGTGCTAGAGTTCCAGGGGGTCGCCTGGTAGTTGAGAAGAAAACACTGAAGTAGAAGAGGCAAAGACCACACCAGAAATATGGAGTGTTAGAAAATTAGAGGCATATGTGAACGGAATGATAAACATTTAAAATAGCCGCAATGAGGGGGAAGAAACATACCTTCATTGGAAATGAATAATCATTGAGAGAAGGGAAGGATAACTCCCACAGTATCTATAGAGTTTGAAAATAGCTAGAACCACAAGGCTAATTATTTTCATTCTCCCATTTTTATTGGTAGGACTGTTTAAGGCTATGAAATTTCCTCCAATCATTGCTCTGCTTATATTCCACAGAACCTGACATGTGAAAACGTGAAGAACTTCTTTGCTGAATATAAGTTCTTGCTTCTTGTTTTATATATATGTTGGCAATAAGAATTATGTCAATATTATTCTCTTTCCTGGGCAAGTGATGTAGACTTTTTTCCCCTTGTGATTTAGAAGACTTTTTCTCTACTTTTAAGTCTAGTAGTTTTAGTAGACTCTCTCTTGGGGTTAACTACCCTGGGTCAGTTCTCTCTGGCACACAGAGCCTTTCAATAATGTAATTCAGTTTCTTTTTTTTTTTTTCATGGAAAGTTTCCTTGGATTAAATATTAGCTCTCTTCCAGTATTTAGGTTTTGTTATTCAGGGATTCTACTTTATTTCCTGTTACTCTCTCTTCCTCTTTCTGGTTGATTCTTACCAGCACTCCCACCCGCTCCCCAACTCCATGGTCTCTTCTAGTTCCTCTGCCACATGCCAGTTACTGGACTTTGGATTTCTCTTCTCCTGAGGTACACTGTCCTTTAATCTTCTAACCTGACAGGATTTTCTATTCTACTATTTCTTTCCTAAATTAATTTACTTATATTTTATATCTACTTATTTTTCAGTTTCTGAGTCTTTAATCTCTGGGTTTTAAATTGATATCCTATCTGAAACTCCCTAATATCAGAAAGGTATACTCTCCTGTACTGTGCGTTTGTTTGGGGAGGAATACTGACATCAGTGGACAAAGTGTTAGTTTACACTTTCTACTTTTTTCTCTTAGTATTGTCTGCATGTTGAGTAACATTTTTTATTCATGATCAAATGAAGATAAAACCTCATTTTATTAAAAAAAAAAACAAAAAACAAAAAACCTCATTTTATGGTGGGAAGGGATGGAAGTGTTACCCTAGTCCTTAGTTCAAAAACCTCTCTCTGTTGCCAGAGTATATTCACATTCTTAAAGGAAACAGCAGTACTGTGGGTGGTATCTTCAGAGTCTGTGATAATATACTCTTTTCTTTAGGACACCTGGTTTCAGCTGCATGTTTTCTGATTTGCCTTCACTTCCAAGCACACGAGGAATTTTACTTCTTTTCCTCTGTATTGCTGACTGCTTGAAGTTGCCGTCTGTTCCTGCACACAGTCTTAAGTCCCTTCCTTTTTTACTCCCAGTGCCAGTCCTTGGATTCCCCAGTCTCAGACCTCTCCTGCATCTCCCCAGTCAGGGTGAGCGCCTCTGCCTGTGGCTGTGCCCACTTGATCTTATGTTGCTCTACAACTGTGACCTCACCGTCTTTCCTCTTCCATCAGTGCCGTTTTGACTTCCTGCTCTGGAGTGAGCTCCAAGCTGTTTTTGTTCATGACAGTGATCTCCCTAACTTATACAGAAACAGAAGTTTCCTCTCTCCTAGCTATACAGCAGGAGTGGGTTGTGGCATGTTGGAACATTTATACCTTGCCAACTAACATTATTCTGTGGCAACTAGGAAATCCATAAAAGAAAACTAGAAGGGGCGCCTGGGTGGCTTAGTGGGTTAAGCTGCTGCCTTCGGCTCAGGTCATGATCTCAGGGTCCTGGGATTGAGTCCCGCATCGGGCTCTCTGCTCGGTGGGGAGCCTGCTTCCCTCTCTCTCTCTCTCTGCCTGCCTCTCTGTCTACTTGTGACCTCTCTCTGTCAAATCAGTAAATTAGAAAAAAAAAAACTGGAAAACAAAAGAATCCATTTGGCAGGAGACAGAGTTGAATTTTGTTCACGCTGTGAAGTGACTGAGGAACAGAGAGCTGGAACTATCCCATTTGGGCAGATATACATGTAAGTAAATTTCAATAAATAATATTGTCATACATTTTAAAAACAGTTCCAGAAGAGTTAGAAAAGAAATCTGAAAGCAGCAACATTCAAGATAATGGTAGCAGAAACTAGGACAAGACTGAAGCCTGGCAGAACTCTAAATAAATGGGCACGTCAGGAGGAGAGTGCTTAGAAGCCAAAGAAAGAGAGACTCACAACTAATGGGCAGTTCTAGTTTAAAACCGAAATGTAAAAGTCCAAGGTAGAGAAACTTTGTAAGTGCACTCCAAAAGAAGATATATGGGTAGGAAATAAGCACATTAAAACATTTTCAATATATTAGTCATTAGGATAAATGCAAATTAAAGCCATAATGAGATACCACTACACAGCTATCAGCACGATTTGAAAAAAACTACTGACAATACCAAATGCTGACAAGAATGCGAAACAGGTAGAACTCTGTACATTGTGGTAGGAACACAAAATCTTACAACTACTCTGGTAAACAGTTTGGTAGTTTCTTATAATCACAATACTGAGTATGAGCTAGGTAAGCACATTCCTAGGTACTTACCCCAAGACAAATGAAAATCTGTGAACACAAAGAAATCTAAATGCAGTTGTTTGTAACAGCTCCTTTTATAATTGCCACAAAGCAGAAAACCCAATGCTTTTCCGCTGGTGAGTGAGTTAATAAATTGGATACATACATATAGCTCAGTACTATTCAGCAATAAAAAAGAATGAACTGTGCATAAAATCAGTATGATTAAATCTCAAATGTATTATGCTAAATGAAAATTGGTAGTCTCAGAAAACTACATACTATTTGATTTCATTTATATGATATTCAGAAAAAGGCAAAATTCTAGGGATAAAGAATAAATTGGTGATTGCCAGGAATAGTGGTGGAGGGAACCAAAATAGTTTTGAGGCAGTGAAACTGTTCTGTATTCACTGTGGTGATGATTGTATGCCTTTATGCATATGTCAAAACTCACTGAACGGGGGGCGCCTGGGTGGCTCAGTGGGTTAAGCCTCTGCCTTTGGCTCAGGTCATGATCTCAGGGTCCTGGGATCGAGCCCCACATCAGGCTCTCTGCTCAGCAGGGAGCCTGCTTTCCCCCTCTCTTTCTCTGCCTTTCTGCCTACTTGTGATCTCTCTCTGTCAAATAAAAGTTTTTTTAAAATCTTAAAAAAAACCCTCACTGAACTGTATACCCACAAAGAGTGAATTTTGCTGTAAGTTAAAGAGTCAAGAATAAATAAGTTAAAGAATAAAGAAGATAAAAGACAGCACAAAACAAAAATGACTTCACACGCATCAGGATGACTACTTTCAACATAGCAATGACAACATAAAAACCTAGGAAAACATCAAGTACTGGCAAGGATATAGAGAAACTGGAACCCTTGTGCATTGCTGATGGGAATGTAAAATGATGCAACTCCTACAGAGAATATAGGACTTGTTCCTCAAAAAGTTAAAGAATTACCGTATGATTCAGCAACTTCACTCCTATATATCCAAAACACTCAAAGCAGGGACTCAGACAGGAATTCGTACGCCAGTGTTCATAGCAGCACTATTCACAATAGGTACAAGGTGCAAAAAAGCCAAGTGTCCATCAAGAGATGACTGCATAAAGGAGAAGTTAGGAAGATGATGGAGCAGGAAGACCCTCAGCTCGCAACCACCCATGGATACAACTAGATAACACCTCAGCGTAAATAACCCAAGAAAACAACCCCAAGACTGGCCAAATTCCACAACTAAAAGTAGAAAAGAGGCTGCATCAAAGGAGGGAAGTGTGAATATTAAGAGAAGTTAACTGGGTGCAAAAGGAAACATGGACCTCATTAAAAAGTATAGAATCATGATTTTTAATAAAACATGTCAAATAGCAGGGGAAGAAAAGGAATGCATAAATAAAATATGGTATATAGAAACAATGGAGTATCATTTAGCTATTAATGGGAAGGAAATCCGGTCACATGCTATACTGATGAACCTTAAGGACATTATACTGAGTGAAATATGCCAATTAAAAGCAGCAAATACTGTGTGATTCTACTTATATGAGGGACCTAGAATA
The DNA here is from genome assembly GCF_010015895.1 of Lontra canadensis. NCBI lineage: Eukaryota > Metazoa > Chordata > Mammalia > Carnivora > Mustelidae > Lontra > Lontra canadensis. The sequence goes on from NW_022631079.1 coordinate 4,674,101, forward strand.
GTCAGGTTTATAGATAGAAAGTAGATTGGTGGTTCCTAAGGGAAGGCAGAATAGGGAGTTATTGTTTAATGGTTAGAATTTTAGCTGTGGGACGCCTGGGTGGCTCAGTCGGTTAAGTGGCTGCCTTCGGCTCAGGTCATGATTCCAGGACATCACGCTCCCTATGTAGTGGAGAGCCTGCTTCTCCCGCTCCCTCTGCCTGCTCCTCTGCCAACTTGAGCTCTCTATCTCTGTCTCTCTGTCAAATAAATAAATAAATCTATCTTTTTTTTTTTAAGGAATTTTAGTTGTGCAAGATGAAAAAAGTTCTGCAGATGGATGGTCATGATGATGGTACCATGATGTGAATGTACTTAAATGCCACTGAATGGATACAGTTAAAAATGGTTAAAATGGTAAGTTTGACCAAAAAAAGTTTTATGTATATTTTGCCATAATTATAAAATAAGTAAGAATAAAAACCAAACCCCGGGAAAATACACTAAGAATGGCTGTGGGAAAGCATCAGATATTACCATCACACCAAAACTGAAGGGACCAAAATCCTAGGAAAAAATAAATTGATTGGGATGAGTCCCATACCTTGAATTTGAATTTTGGGGGCATTTTCAAATTTCATAGGCTGAGCAGAAAGTAGCTTAGAGCTAGCATCTTGACCATAAGGATAAAAAGCTAGTTCTGAATAGAATGTAGAGAGAGAAAAGAGAAATGGATCTCACTCTAACAATAACAACAGGCCCCTAACCTAGTTTTCCAGAACCTATCAGAGAACTGAGAATCCAAAGATGAACAAAGGAAAAAATTCACAAGAGATGAATACTGCAGAAGAGAAAAGAAAACCACAATGACTTTCTCTTTCAGGGGCAAGTAGGGGAGAGAGGGAACCAGCCCCGCTCAACAAAATTTTAATGTTTGCTTATGGATTTCTGTAATATATTAGAATCCCTAAGAACTCCAGTCACAGAACAAGTGAACACCAATATGCCCTGTGGCGTTTTCACATGCAAACGGTCACTAAATGGAAGCTTAGTATCTACAGGACTTTTTTTTACTTCCCATCAAATGTCTCAAAGTGATCATTTTATTATAAGTTGGGGAAGCAGTTTCTGGAACCAGATAGAAAGCTCCATAACCAATACGAATGGTCTGAAATACAAAGAGCCACTAGTTTTCTCCATAAGCCTCTACTGAGTACATGGCAACAACCCTCCACAGGCAGCAGAGCACCAGGGTGGGATGTCTCCCAAAGGAAGTACGATAAATCTCATTAGGATAAAGAAAAATCCATACATACACATCAGAGTTAAAGATATCTTAAAAGTAGCTAGCCCAGAATGCAAATTTACTTTAGAGGTCTGACAAATTAAAAGGTGAATTTTCAGTAGTATCAGTAGGAGACAGTGAATGGTTTTCAAGTTTTAAAATATAAGACTTGTCAACCAAGAGTGCTCTACACAGTGAAAAAGTTGTATTTCAGATAAACCAAACTCAGAATTTTCCACCAGCAGACCTGCATTAAAGCAAGCAAGTGAGAATAAAAACAACATAAAGGATGTTTTCAAACAGAAGAAATGTATGGCAATACAACCTGAAAGATACAAGAAGAAATAAAAAAGGTCATCTCATTTGGCCAAAATGGCAACAAGCAAACAAAAAAATTACAGTATCTGCATAAAATAAACCTTTCCAAGAGTCAGTAGTGAGACTACACTCAAAATTACTTCAAAAAACAAAAAGGCTGACTAGTCATTTGTGCTGTCCAAACTCAAATCTCAGTCAGAGATTTACAGAGCATAACGTGGGGAAAATATTGTGGAACCCCTGAATGAATTTTGGATATGGAGAATGTCATGTAAAAGATGTACAAGACTAAACCACAACTGTTGAACAGACTGGTTTTTTTAGCTTCCTCTTCCATTATTTCTCCCTCTTTCCAGAGCCTCTTTCTCCCCATAATCATGCCCAAAGACTAGGATTTTTAGTTAATAACATAATTACTACCATAAACCACTTCAAAAGCTGCGCTGTAAGAATTACGTAAGACTGACTATATCAAGTGCTTATCAAAGGACTGGGAAATTAATTGGCAAATACAGTTTTTTTTTTTTTAAACATTAAATGATAAAAGCAAAGAAATGGTTACCACAGAAGTCAGGCTTCATGTTTCTCTGGGTAATGAATGGTGAGATGAGAATAAGAAGAGGCACACAGGGGCTTCAAAGATAGTAGTAATTTTCATTTCTTAAGCCAGATAAGGGATACACCTGTGTTTCATCAGTATTCCCTAAATTTTACATATACATTATGTACATTCCTTTGATTGCATAAGTATGATTTTTAAATAAATTGAAATTCAGTGTTTTCTTCAGCCTACAAGGCCCTACATATTCCAGCCCTTTCTCCCTCTTTGATTTTCCCTTTTAGCTCAATCTCCCCTAGATCCGACACTCTGTAGCTTCAGTATTTTGAACCATTTCTGGAACATTTTGAACATTTCTTAGGGTGTTTGTATTTGCTGTTCTTCCTATCTAGAATGCTCTTCCCCCAGAATTCTGCTTGGCTCAGTTTCTCTTTTAACCAGGACTTTCCTCAAATACTACCTTTTAGAGTGGCATTCCCTAGCCAACTTATTTTTTCCTCACTTCTCTATGTCATGCTGTCCTAAACTGCTTCTGAGCACATACTCAAGGGGCGCCTGGGTGGCTCAGTCGGTTAAGTGTCTGCCTTCAGCTCAAGCCATGATCTTCAGGGTCCTGGGATCAAGCCCCATATGGGCCTCCATACTCAGCAAAGAGTTGGCTTCTCCCTCTGCTACTCCCTCTGCTTGTGCACACATGCTCACTCATTCTCAAATAATTTTTAAGAAAATATTACTCAAAATGCAGACACATATAAAAAATATATCACATTTGTTAGTATCCTCACCATTTCTCCTCAGAAAAGTCTTTAAGTATTAGAGGGTGTCAGTTTCACAGTGGAGGATACAAGTTTTCCAAAATTCTATTTCTCTTGAAAGCTCAACTTTTTAACATTGGCAAGAAACACTGAGAATTATTTCCCTTAAAGTGACAGGCTCAGTTTTGCCATTTTTGAGAAAAGGTTTGGTAAATACCCATCCGAATAACAAGTTTGTCTGCCAGTTGCTCTTTCAAGTAAAAATAGTATTCCATGAAAAAGGTCGCTAGGTGAGCTCACGAATCAATCACACAAGTGTTTTTCCTCTAAACAACCGTCATTCCTCAGTATGTAGCAAAGGTACTGTATGTTAACTTCCCATTTCGTCAGACTGAATATTAAAGAGATGTGTATTGGGCGCCTGGGTGGCTCAGTGGGTTAAGCCTCTGCCTTCGGCTCAGGTCATGATCTCAGGGTCCTGGGATCGAGTCCCGCATCGGGCTCTCTGCTCAGCAGGGAGCCTGCTTCCCTCTCTCTCTCTGCCTGCCTCTCTGTCTACTTGTGATCTTTCTCTGTCAAATAAATAAATAAAATCTTTAAAAAAAAAAAAAAAAGAGATGTGTATTCAAGGGTCAAGATTTAATAAAAATCAGTTTCTACTGTTTCACCAAAGATACACCCTTAAGTAAAGGTAGCAGTTTTTTATTGTAAGTACACTGCAGAGAAATACTGCCATTGGTATCATTGTCTTGATTCATGCCAAACAGGCAGCAACCTGGTCTCCACACTCTCACACCATCAGTGTGCAAGGCAGTTTGCATCCTAGTATTATGTTCTGACCTCACAGGCGTCTTGTAAAGGCCCAGGGGTCTGCAGACTACACTTTGGAACTGCTGTGCTATTCAAACAGCATTTTCCCTTAACATGATTTTTAAGTATTTCCATTTTTCGAGTTTACAGTTTGGGCTTTTATAAAACTCACTGAAAATACACACACAAACACACACACACAAAGGGCTAAAGAAATGACTCACCTGATACTTGTTCATTTTCTGCTTCTCTTGGGAAAGGACAGAAACTATGAAGCCAGAACACAGAAAGTTGGAAGACAGGAGTCTTAAAAGACCTTATCTTGCAGCTCAGGAATCACCTGTGACAAATTTCCATACAATTTAGTAAAACAAACTCCTGGGAAAATAGCCCTTTGAGTCATAAAGAGAAATAGAAGGACTGTGATAAAGGAGTACCCACCTGTCCACTGGTGACTCTGATATAATCATGATGAATCTGGGAAAATTTCTGAATCTGAATATTTCTTTCCTACTGACTGTTTTGAAAATTATGTGTCCATTTACTAAATGGACCAAATGTCCATTACTAAAAACACAAAAGAACTGAAAACTTCAACATCCAAAAAACAGTAGGTTAGGCAATGTGTATAATAAATATCTAAGGTGTATGATATATTACCAAAGTATGGACTCTGATGCTGGCATTACAAATAATGTTGAAAAGAAATACTGATATGGAAGTGTTACATAACCATTTTTCCTATTGATATTATAAACTCAGGGCGCCTGGGTGGCTCAGTGGGTTAAAGCCTCTGCCTTCGGCTCAGGTCATGATCCCAGGGTTCTGGGATTGAGCCCCGTATTGGGCTCTCTGCTCAGCAGGGAGTCTGCTTCTCCCTCTCTCTGCCTGCCTCTCTGCCTACTTGTGATCTCTGTCAAATAAATAAAATCTTTAAAAAATAATAATATAAACTCTACAAAGTTAGAAAGTCTTCAGAGCCCTCAAAAATTAACATGTTCTTCTCCCTAAACTGCAGTTTCTCCAAAATCAGTTCTCCACGAAACTTGTTTTGACTTAAACATGGTATACTGGACGACCTGGAGACTTATTCTGGACGACCTGGAGACTTATTCTGTGTTAGTCTCTGCTATTAACACACTTAGTGACTTTGTTTCAATGCTATTATTTAACAGGAGGAATTAGATAATTTTGAACCACCTTTCCTGTACCATTTTGATTCTGTATGTCTTCACTCAATGCTACAAATCCAGACAATACCCTGGAATTCATTGTCCCCTCCAACCTGGTGTGGGCCTTAGGGTAAAAGTTAATTAGGCCTTGTAGAATTTTGACATGATCATCTGCTGATCGTCTGACAGCCACACAAATCTAAACCTTAAAATAATGTGACACCATAAATCCCAGGACACTTTATGTAGGTAGCAAAAAGTAACTAGATGTCATAATGCTGGGACAGCGGAAACCTCTTCCGGCTGGCGTGATGCTTACAAAACGCCTTAAATCCAGACACAAATGGACACCCCGAATAGAGACATTTTATCACTTTTAACATGGAGCCCGGAAGAAATTCCAGTTTCCGTCTTTTAACAAAGTCTGTCCCATTTCCCCTCTCTAGAAACCAGCTTCTTGCCTGGAGAGGATTCCCAGCTTCTCCAATAAAACTTAAAATTCAGGGCTCATCTTACAGTTTCAGTTTACATATTTACAGCCCTCTGAGAATAGAAACAGGTTGGAGAATGCAAGAAGGGCCTTAATTAACCTTTCGACAAAAGAGTTCTGAGGAAGCCTCAAGAATATTTTGCAAATAGAACTCTACGCGGCCAGGTTAGGTCTACTGCACTCCGCAGTTTTGCTCACAGACAATTACTGTACTAAATACAACCGAAGACTGGATTTTTACCTTGGGAAGCAGCATGAACCAGGGTAAAATATGAGAATTTACCCACCCTCCTCCGTTAGTGCTGAGTATACCAATTTATCTCTCAACCTTTAGTACTCGTATTTATTAGAATGGAGCTGATTAATACCGATTCAAAGGATGGTTATGATGATGATTAAATGAGCCAATAATGAAAAGAACAGCATACCTTGTAATCATAAATGCAGCTCACCTTTATTGAGTCCTTATACTTTATATAGACAGCCCTATTTAATACAGCAAACAGCCCCAGTGGTTACTGGAATTATTTTACAGATGAGTGTCCTGGTCGTAACCGAGGTTATCCTGCTCGCTTAGTGGCGGGGGCCGGACGCGCACAGGTCCCCCGGGCTTGACAGCGCCGCGGCGCCAGCAGCCACGCCAGCGCGGACGTGGCTGGCCCAGGGTCCACGTCACAAAAGCCATCCCCCCGCGTCCTCCCCTGCTCCTCCCGCGCCCCGGGCCAACTCGGGCCGCCCGGCTCCGTAGGTCGTGAGCCAAGAAGGAGGACGGCGGGCAGTCCCCCGCAAAGCCCCCTGCCTGACCCCCCTCCCCAGTCCTTCTCGCCGGCCAGTCGGGCGCTCAGAAGGGGGCGGCAGCGGCTTTCAGGTTCTCCGATTCGGGGCAGCCGCGGAAACCTCACTTTCCCCCGCCCCCCACCCCGGCCTCGCACCCGCAGAGAGGCCTACGACACACCTGCAGGGGCTCGGCCACCGCTCCCGGCCAGCGCAGCTTCCAGGCCCCGCCCTCTGTCAGTCCGCGGAGACCTGGAGGCTCCAGAGTCCTCTCCCGCCCTGGGGCGTGAAAAGAGATGGCGACTATCAAAAGAAGGTGGAATAGCGCTTGCGCAAAAGGCCCCCACGCCTCACTCTGGAACTACGCTTCCCAGGAGCCTCCGCAACATCTCCATTTTGGACGACGTATGATATTTGGCCTCTTCGAGCCGCCAGAGTAGTGCTGGGATTTTCTGGCTTCCCCCGTGATCACTCACAGTGATCGGTACTTTGACCTGGCACCCCGCAATCTGGGGGCTTGAAAACAAAATTACCACTTGATAAAGAAAGTACTTGTGAGTACAATAGTACATTCAAAGAACAGTATCCTGTAACATCTGAATTAAAACTTTCAGAATTATGCAAATGATACATGAAACTTGTAATAAAGAGAAAATATGTGTAAGCTAAAACGGAAGACTAGTGCCGTAATACTACTCCCCAAAAGAAAGAAAAAAAAAGTTTAATGTGAGTGCACAGTCAGATTTTTACTCATTTTGTGCTAATGGTATAAAATATATATGAACTCCGTTCACTAGGGAATATATACTGAATATGTAGTGATTTCCTGGTCAGTAACGTCATGACATCTTTCCTGTGCCAACAACAGAAATGAGTTTCCATTCCAAGTAATGACAAAAAACTTTTGGGGGTAAGATTAATTTTAAAACAAAATCCATTATTATATATATATATATAAATACATTATATATATTTATATTTACATTCATATTTGAGTATGTTTATATCGTGTATACATACACAGGTAGCTGGCATTCAGGGATGCAGGACCACCTGGCTGTGGGAGTCCCAAACAGAGCAAGTCCACCACTCACCCCTGACAAAATCCAAAGGCAGAGAGAGGCACCATGGTGTAACAAGAAAGGAATTTATTTCAGTGACGCTAACACAAGGAAGACAGTGGACCAAGCATCTCAAAGACTGATTCCAAAGCTCTGAAAAATATTTCCAAGTTTATATATAAAGTTTATATAAGAAAGTTTATATATAAAATTTATATATAGTTTATATATATTTATAGTTATATTTTTATATATAGTTTATATATATTTATATAGTTTATATATATTTATAGTTATATGTAAAGTTTATATAAAGATATATAAAGTATATATAAGGTTTATATAAAGTTATATATATATAGTTTATATATAGTTTATATATATAGTTTATGTAGGAAAAATGTGGGGCAAAAGACAGTGGTTACTATAGATGGGCAGTGAAAGTCCAATGGATCATTGTCTTGGAGTCAAACATGGGTGGGGTCCTCAGGGCCCCGGGTAGTTCTTATTCTTTAAGGGGGTAATATCTGTTAGGGGTGGGATTTCTTTGCTCTCTTGGTCTTCCACCTGAGTCAAGAGACAAGCTGGAAAGAAGAAACCAACCAGAAAGTTTGAGGTCAAAATGGATGCAGCTGAAGTCCTCTTTCATATACACATAACGTTTTTCTGGATGGGTGGTGTTGGAGAAATAATTAAAAATAAAGGGTCATCTCAGAATTCTGCCCAAAGAAATGATTTCAGATTTTGGCCTGGGGAACCATGGATGTAGTTACTATTTACTGCTGAAGAATAATTCACACATAGATATACAAGTATTTTCACACAGTATCATTTTTATCTACTGTTGTATTTGTTTAGTATTTGCCTTATTCTCAAGACAAATCTGTGGTGGTTATTCCCACAGTTGATGGACACACACAAATATACAAGTCACACAGAAATAACCTCTTTCATAAAAATGCATAGAGACTGACAATAAATACATTTACGTACCCTAACTGGAAATAATGTCAATTTGAGCGCTTATCTTGTGACAGACACTGTCATATCTCCATGAAGACATACATTTTATAGATAGCTCTGCTTTGTTACTGACATATTTTTAGTTCAATATATTTTGAATATCCCTTGTATAATTTAATCTATTTCTATCATATTTAGAGGCTGCTGCTTGTTATTGTACTTTGTGGATGAGCATATTTTACCCATAAATTCTTGAATATTTGTACTGACTCAACTAAAACTGTGAAGAGCATTATTTATATAAATCTTTGAAGTATAGTAGTATATAACCCAAGAAGTGGAATTACTTGAGTGAACTACTTATTTAAAATCTTTTAAGTATGCATATATTTTCTGGCTTAGTTAAAAAAAAATCATTGTTTCCTTAATTTTGAAAAATTCCTTTTCTTCAATTTCGAGACAAACTCTGCTTGGTAGAGATGTTATTTTCTTATTGTATTACTGGATTCTATTTTGTTAACATTTTAATTAAATTCCCTATTCACAAGAACTGATAACTGACAAATATCTTCCTTTTTATTAGTTTCATGTCTAAAAGATACATCCAGTTCTTTTTTCTTTTTTAAAAGATCTTATTTATTTTACAGAGAGAGATTGAGATCACAACTAGGCAGAGAGAGAGGGCAAGCAGTGTCCCCGCTGAGCATAGAGCCCCATGCGGGGCTGGATCCCAGGACCCTGAAATCATGGCCTGAGCTGAAGACAGAGGCTTAACCCACTGAGCCACCCAGGCGTCCCAACTTCTTCCTTCTTTTGTTGAAGTTTCTACTTTCTTTTTTTTTTTTTAATTTTATTTATTTATTTGACAGACAGAGATTATAAGTAGGCAGAGAGGCAGGCAGAGAGAGAGAGGAGGAAGCCGACTCCCTGCTGAGCAGAGAGCCCCATGCGGGGCTCGATCCCAGGACCCTGAGATCATGACCTGAGCCGAAGGCAGAGGCTTAACCCACTGAGCCACCCAGGTGCCCCTCTACTTTCAATCTTAGAATAATAATGAAAAATGAGCACCTATGTACCATTTGCTTTATTTGACAATTTCACATTTTGCCATATTTATCTTGTGTTTGCGAAAACATTTTAAAATAAATATTTCACTCAATACTTCAGTATGTGTCTCCAAAACTAAGTACATTCTTTAAGAGCACATCTATAATCAAACTCCCGTAATGTCCACAAAAGTCTTTCAAAGAGTTTGGGAGTTGGGGGGGGGGGCGGTTCGTTTGTTTGTTTGTTTGTTTGTTTTTACCAAACCAGGATGCACTAAAAGACCACAAATTACATTAGTAGTTCTTATACGTAGGGCCTAACCTCTGGGGATGGAGTAGGGCGCGGCCCCTGAAAACGCCAGAACGACAGACCTTCCACAGCAAGACAGGTTTATTTACACATTTATTTAAAGAAGTGGACGCGAAGGATTATGGTAGACGTAGTCTTGAGATTTTTTGCTTACCCAGCAGAACTTGCGCCCGGGCTGCGGACAGTGCTGCGCACGCGCAGCTTCGCCATCTTCCTGGTCCCCCTCTTGCGCCAACAGGTTTAGTGAAGCCCGAAATCCCGTTACCAGATTTCCCAGTAACGCTCAAGGTCCTGGTTGCCCACCTTCCTAAGAGCAGAGGTTAGAGCGTTGGCTGGGTGGGAAACGGCGGTGGCCCTCGGTGGGGAGGAGGCCCCGGGCCCCTACGGCGGGCGGGGGCTTTTGGGTGCGGACCAGCGGTTTGAGTTAGTGAGTCCTCAGCTGTGAGCGAGTGGTCCTGTCCATACGCCCCGGGACGGGGCGCGTGCGCATGCGTGAGGGTGCGCTCTGGCTGCGTGGGGTGCCCCGTGATTTAGAGTCTGGCTAGGCTTTCAGCACCGTAGCAAGTGCCCTGGACCTGGTCTCCTTTGACTTTGGCGTCAGTGGCTCTAGTTTCTGGGGATAGTAAGTTTCGAGAGATGCAGATATGGGGTGCTGGGTGAGGGCTCCAATATGAATTTGTCCTCTACTCTTTTTTTTTTAAAGACTTTATTAGAGCCGGAGCCGGGGAAAGGGGCGGCGGGAGAAGCTCACTCCCCGCAGAGTGGGGAACCTGACGAGGGGCTGGATTCCAGGACTCTGACATCATGACCTGAGCTGAAGTCAGACGCTTAACCAACTGAGCCACCCAAGCGCCCTTATCCTCTAATCCTACATCCTGATTTCCAAGGAACCGATGGGCCCCTGTCGGGTTACGGAACTGCAACACCAGAAACAGAATTCTCATCCTGAAGAGAGCCCTAGAGACGCTGGATCTCTCTCCAGAGTTCCAGAATGGAGACAGTCCCAGAAAGATAGAACCTAGAACTGCAGGGCATAGCATGGCAGTTCTTTACTTTCCTGTTGAGGTGTCGCTGTAACTGAACTAACCTGGAATTAGCTACTTGGCGAGTCACAGGTAGAAACTCTGCAGTTGTTATGCAAAAGAAAATTTGCAGCAAATGAGATCATGAGGAATAACTTACAAAACCATAACTCCCTGAGATGGTGGATGGGTTCCTTTTATGTAGAGAGGGAATGGATATTTAGAAAGGGGATTCTTGTCATTGTATGTAGAGCAGGCATAAAGTTGTTTGTTAAGGAAACATGCCAGTACATACATACTATGTACAGAGTAGTCATACTATAAATAAATTAGATTCTATGTTATGTTAGTGGTGCATGTGCTCTTTGAGCAGAGATTTTAGTATTGTGATGAGGTAAAAGTGGTGGTCATTCTAGAGGTCACTCCATGGTCCTGCCTGCACAGGTGAGAGTCAGGGTTAAGCCCAAACTGGTCTGGATGAGCTAGACCTGGTCCTGGCAGTCACTGTTGCTTGAGGGGTGATTTCAGTTTCCATTTGCCTGAGTTGAGAGAGAAGCTGGAAAGAGGTTAAGAAACAATGTGGGGCAGAGGTCATTGAGTACAAGCAGGTGGTCAGTAAAAGTCAGGTCTTGGGGTCTAGCAGGTGACAAATCCACCCTCTGGTTTTATTCTGCTGCTCATTCTTCAGGGGCGCAGGGCAAAGGTCTATCTTCTATAGTTGCTTCCTGCTGGGCATAGGGGTGGTCACTGAAATTGTTAACAGAGCAGAATTTTCCCTCAGGTTTTGATGTGTCTGTGGGTCGCCAGGTTTAACCCTTTAACCCTAAGCTGCTCCTATCTTTGGGTTACTACCAGCTGTAATTCTTGGCCCCCAGGCATTCGTAGAGAATTTTATCAGTCAGTTAATAATGCAAAGTCTAAATGGCAGTCTGGGAGCAGTAGGATTATTAGTGGCCTTAGGAAGGGGAGAAACCATGGAGTATTGGGTAACACTGTTTTAATAGCCTGCAGACCTCATCAGGGGAATTTTCCTTTTTGGTTGAAAGTATGTAGCCAGGCTGTCTGCTTGAAGATTTTTAAAATATCTATTTCCACTTCACTTGAGGTATTAATCCAGGTACAGAATGAGCTCCTCCTCCTTCTGCCAATAAGTAGTGTAGGACTAATCATCGTCTAAAGCTATGTTGGCTGAAGAGTTTAGGGACATTACTAAGTTTTCGAGGGCATATCCTGTGTTTTTAGCTAAGGTTCCTATGACATCAGTTAATTTCCTTGCAGTGACTTTATAACCTATAGAACTTCCCCAAGAGGCATCTACTCCCAACAGCCAATCCAACACCAGCCAGAATTAGTTCTGAAGCTCTTTTTATCCAACGGGAAAACCGAGTATGGGTTTTTGGTGGAGCTAGCTAGCCCCGTATTACCATTTTTCTCTTGAGGGAGACTTCACTGTCCTCTTGAAATAATAAACCCAGGGGCACGTGGGTGGTTTAGTCACTTAAGAGGTGGGCTTTTGATTGCCTCTCAGGTCATGATCTTAGGGTTGTGGGAGCAAGCCTCCTGTTAGGCTCATGCTTATCAAAAGTCTGCTTGAGATTCTCTCCCTTTCCCTCTGCCCCTCCTCCTCTTCACTTGAGTGTTCTCTCTCCCTCTAAAATTAAGTAGATAAAATCTTGGGAAAAAAAATAATAAACCCCAAGTACTGTACAGTTTCCTTAGAAATTAGGCCTTTTCCTTGAGACTTTATATATCCTGTCTGCCAGGAAATTTAACATGGATAAAGTATTTTGGTCAGAAACCTCGTGGGTGGGAGTAGCTATCAAAATACCATCTATATACCATAATAACAGTGCTATTTTTCTAAACTTAATTCTCTTAAATCTCATCCCAGAATTTCCCCAGAGATGACAGGGGAAGTTTTTGAAACTCTGAAGTAAAACAGTCCAGCAGTACTGTTGTGTTTGGTGGGAGAGAGGATCTTCCTGCTCAAGCAGATAGTACTTGGAATTCAGGATCTAGTGGGATGCAGAAAAGGTATCCTTTTGCTCTTACACAATGTAATATTTACTATTACTCAGTAAGTTGGTCAGTAGAGTAAAGGGATTGGGTATTACAGATTGTATGTTTCAAGCAGCTTCATTAATAGCTCTGAGGCCTTGAATAAATCTGTATTCCTCACTTCCCAGCTTTTTAATAGGTAAAATTGGGGTGTTACATGAGGATCTACATGACTAATCAACCCCCATTTTAAGAGCCTGTTAATTACTGGGTGGATCCTTTGTATAGCATCTGGGGCTAGCAGTCTGTTTCAATTTCACTTTTACAAATGTGTTGTTAATGGCATGCCCCCGCCTGCCCTCACACCCGGACTTTCGGGTTGACTTGCCTTATGATATTTTGGGGGGAATTTTCTCTTTTAAATATTAGGATATTTTGTGATAATAACATGAGTTCAGTTCCTTGGTACCTAGGAACTTGAATTTCTAATTTGTCCTATTCTGAACCTACTGTGACCCCTAATTTGTCTAAAGTATCTCATCCTAAAAGAATATGAGGCATTCTGGCACATATCAGAAAGAGTGTTTTAAGAGCTTTGACCCTATTTCACAAATCAAGGATCCAGAAACCTTTTCATGTCTCCTTTTCCTGAGATTCCTTTCATATTACAATTTTTGTTAGAAAGGCTACCCTTCTGGGTGTTGAGTACAGAGAAAGTAACTCCGGTATCAAGTCAAAACTCAAACAACTTCCCTCCACTGCCCAGGTTACTCAGGGCTTCTTGTGGGAGATGAGAATCTAATGGTCCAAGACCAGTTGGGGAGCCTTGTGGCCCTATCATATCTCATCTTCAGTGAGGGACAGCCGAAATGATTGCGCTTTGCCCTTCTTTCTGTTCCGGGAGTGGTTTGGGCAGTCCTGTTTCCAGTGCTCTTCCTGGTTACAGTGTGCACATTGATTGGACCCCAACTTTGTTGGTGGTCTCTTGGTCCCATGGAGGGGGCTTGGGGCACGCACTCACGGGTATCATCTTTTCCTCACCCAGGTTACTTCGTGTAGGCTGGAGAGCTCCCACCGAAAGAGCAACTTGCCTTCTCATCTTCTGGTCTTCTTTTACATCCTCCATCACATCCAGTTATGGAACACCTTGAAAGCTAGTTCTGGAAGCTGAGCAGGGTTAGTATCCACACTTATGCCAATTTTGGAGTTTTCTTTGGCTGTCGGGAACAGTTTGAGATAGGAAATAGGTTGTTAAGGGCCATTCAACTACCCTGAACCTCAGGGTCCCAGTTTGTATTTCGTCTGAGGCAATTTTGTAGCCTTTCCAAAAAGGCTGATGGATTCTCATCTGTCCTTTGTTGAATGTCCCATAATTTGGACCAGGAGATCTACTTACCTCCTTCATAGCTTTTAAAAGAAGCCCTCAATAATGGCCAAAATGTTCTCTCTTGTTGTGGGAGTTGGGATCCCCCTCAGGGTCTGTTCTTAGCACTGCCTCATTTGGTCTCTGAGAACTTGATCCTGGCTGAATTTTTTTTATCAGCTTCCTGTCTGGCCTCTGCTAACACAGTAAACTTTTCTTCTGCCATTGAGAGTGGTGAGCAAAACTTGCATATCTTCCCAGATGGGTTGTGAGTAGAAAAGATATCCTCTATTAAATGTATAAATCAATCAGGTCAGCCCATAATAACCCTTTAGTGTGTGCCTTACAGTTATACAGGTCTGAGGTAAAAAATGGGACATGCACATTAGCGAGACACCCATCTCCATCAGGTACCCATCTCAATGGCAACATTCCCATCCTTGGCTTAAAATAAGTCACTAATCTGGTAGTGCTGTCTGATGAAAGGGTGCCGGAGACATCGGGCAAGGCTTTGGAAGTGTTTGCAAAGGATTAGAGCCTGGTACTCATGAAGCTGGGATAGCTGAGGCCCAAGTAGCAGAGAAATGAGGCGGAGGCTTATTACAATCCAGTGGTTTGGAGGAGGAGATGGAGATGGAGACAAAGATTAGCTGACCCCGAGAGTACAGGACGCATTTTTAGGGTTTTCAGTTCTACCTTCATTTCACAAATCTTAAACTTCCTTTGCAACCACTCGTTTTGATATAATGCCATAAAGCACTGACCGTATGGAATCTCTTCCCATTTTTCTTTCTCTTTTATAAAATAAGCTCAACTGTAGTGTCGTAGTAAAATTTAAAGTCCCATTTTCTGGCCACTTCTCTTCATCCTCTAGAGTCTATTATTGTGGCCAGGCTGTGTTAAGGAGGAAAGTCATCTGTTTTAGGATTAAAGGAAGGTAGTCAAATACTTTCCATTTCTGGAGGCTACAGCCCAACGGAGGCTTTCCTTCAGGTGGAATTGTCCCTCCCATAATCTGGAATTCCTTCTTAGGGTCTCCTCTCACCCTCTCTCAAGGTAACTTTCAGTGTTATTGGTGACAAAGGTGCGGTAAACCTTACCCACAATACATATGAGACTCGTTTGACTTAAAACCAAGCCCACAAGGAGAATGGGTTAATGCTAAGGTAATCCAGCTGGGTCTGGGTAGTTGTGCCTTGAGGAGCAGTGGCCTGGTGCATAGGCTGCCCCTCTTCCAGCCCCTCAACGTCCACCTAGTCCTGAAGGATTTATTTGGGGAATGGCTCAGGGAGAATCTGGTTTAGATTCAGTGACTCAAAGCACACCTCTCTTTTTAAGAGGAAAAACAAACCAGGAACAGTGTCAGATGTCCCCAACAAATGTTAACAGGTCAAACAGTAAGATGGAGATATCCTTCACCCTTGCTGATTCTAGACTAGTCTCGTTTGGGCCACTTGCTGATTCTAGACTAGTCTCGTTTGGGCCACTTCTCATCTGCCAGGCTAAAGCATTCAGCCTCTGAATGGCCAGTTTGTGTTATCCTTTGCCACCAGGGATGTCTGGACTCGACTATAAAGAGCGTTTAATCCCCTGCAGTGTTGATCGGAGAGGCCCTGTTCTTAACTGACTGTCGACCTGCTAGACTTTGTGAGACAACTCAAAGAAAATACTCTTAGAGTAGTGCCATAGGATTGGCACCATTTAGTTCTGTGGAGAGATTCTCAGCAAGAGGCTTGGAATGGCCACAGTCTCTTTAAGGGAGCCCAGCAGCATAAGCCCCAAGAAAGGAGAGCCCCCACTCCAAGGATTCCCATCTCCCAGTCCTGGCTAATTGAATGGGTTAGCCCAGAAGGACTGACGGTTCTCACTGCTCTATCCTTTGAAAACCAGGTAACCAGAGGGCAGAACCTCAGAGGGAGAACAGTCCCATCTGGGTTGCCAGATTTGTGAGCAAATTGCTCCTTGGTGTGTCCTAGAACTACATCAGGTGGGGTTGTTACACAAAGTAAAATTTATTTGAAGCAAGTAAGGAGATTGTGGGGAACTTCCAAAGCCCTGACTCTCCTATCAAGGGTGGATGGTTCTTTTGTTTAGGGTTAGTATGAATATTTAGATAGGGAAACCTTGTCATTGTATGTAGAGGTGAGCATAAGGTCAAGCTTATGTCTTAAGGAAACATGCTTATACATAGAGTGTATATTAATAAGTGAGACCGGTGCTCCTTTTTGGGCAGAGATTTTAGTATTACAATGAGATAGAGGTGGCTGTTGATCATTCCAGAGGTTGTTCCACGGTGCATCTGCACAGGTGAGAGTAGGAGGTTAAGCTCCAACTGGTCTGGGTGGTCTGGGCTGGCTGGAGGTTTCATCAGGGCAGTGGCCTGAAGGGTGGTTTCAGTTTCAATTTGTCTAAGTTAAGAGATAAGCAGAAAGAAGAGCTAAAGGACAAATATGACAGAGGTGGGTACAAGCAGGTAGGCTGTGGAGGTTAGGTCTTGGGATCTAGTTGGAGACACCACCACATCAGACATCTAACTGTCATGTTTAACCCTTTATATTTAATGTTATTACTGACTTGGTTATATTTATGCCCACCATTTTGCTGTACTTTCCTTGTGTATTTCATGTCTTTTTTGTTCTTTTGTTTGTCCCCTTACTGCCTTGTTTTGTATTAAGTGGATATTCTTTACATTTTCCTTTGATGAATTTAAGTAATTGTTTTAGAACAGTTTCTAGATTTATAGACTCAAGATCAATATAATGCAGAGATTCTGTTAGAGGCAATTAGCCGGGTTCTAACAGGAGGCTGGGAGGCCATCCACAAAGAAGTCACAGGCAAAGTCGGGGGCCTGAGCGGGAATCACTCCAAAACAAAGCTACAAGAAAGCTGGATTCAATCAAGATAGGTCTGTGAAGGTGGGTGCCATGACAGGAGACTCCTGACCAAATAAGAAGGAGAGGAAAACCTTGCTTCTAGGAAATCCCCACCTCACATAATGAATATTCTAGTCCCTAGTTAACAACTGTCATAAAAGAGAAACCCAGACTCCCAACACCCACACTTCTTGAGCACGCTCGCTCTCTCTTGTTCTCAAATCTTGAGAGTATAGTTTCACTTTAAAATAATAAACTTCCTCTCTCTGTTGTGTCTGGCCTTGAGTTCTTCCTCATGGCTGAGACCAGGAACCTTTGAGGACATCGTTGGGATGGGCGGGCGTGGTTGAAGCCCCTTAACCCAGGGTCTTCTCTAACCCTAACCCTAACCAGTTCACCCAGTTACAACTCCATAGACGCTACATTAATTTCCTCTATTTTTAACATTTAAAAGTAGTATGGTATGTTTGTCCCAATTAATGAACCAGTAGAGTGCATACGTTTTCATATTTCCTCAGTTTTTCTGTAATGTTCTTTTTTCTGTTCTGGGTTCCTTTCTAGGATACTGCATTACATTTAGTAGCTGTTTGCTTAAGCTCCTCATGGCTGTGATCATACTAAAAACTCATGACTGCCTAAGTAATTTCCTTCTTTTCACTGGATTCTGTGTTCTTGAGACTATTTATCTCTCAGTATGGTAAAAATCCTATATAATGGTATGCTATTGCACACTTCTTCCCGGCTGTGCTCGGTGACATTATGTTGGTAGTCTGGAATTGGTCATGGCAGCAGTATTTATGCATCTGAAATTGGCAACTAAAAGTTGAGGGTTTTGGCGGGGGGGATTTGGGGTGGCTTTTTATTTTATTTTGGGGTTTTTTTCAGTTGTTTTTTGTTTTGGTTTGGTTTGGTTTTTTTGAGAGGCTGCTCATAAGTATTTGAATCAATTGGTATTACGTCTGTGTGTCCATTCCCTCTCTTTAGGAACGAACAGGACATTTTACCTGCTGGTATGAAGAGTATCTGTAGGCAAGGAGCTGGAGGGGAGGCAGGATCATTTATGACTCATCTCTGTTCTATTATTTCTCAGTTGTATCTTCACGTGTCTTCATGCTTCTTTAAGAAAAGCAGAAAATGAACAAACCCCAGGTGAGTGGTTTTTTGTTTTTTAGTTCCTACTTTCTTTTACATTAGCTCTTATGAATAAGATACAACCTTTAAAATGTAAATGTGGAAATAGATAAATGTCAACTTTGGGAGAAATATGGAGTAGCAGGGCTGAGGGGCTGTTGTGGTGATGACCTTCAAGTACTTAAAATTGAAGTTGTCAGTGCTGAGCTATACATTTGTCTCTGATAGCGATAGCAAACATTATTACAGGAAGTGCAGTGAAAGTGAGAATAACCCATAATGATTTTTTTTTAAAGATTTTATTTATTTATTTGACAGAGAGACACACAGTGAGAGAGGGAACACAAGCAGGGGAGTGGGAGAGGGAGAAGCAGGCTTCCTGCTGAGTAGGGAGCCCAACATGGGACTCAATCCCAGGACCCTGGGATCATGACCTGAGCTGAAGGCAGATGCTTGACATCTTGACAACTGAGACTCCCAGCCTCCCCAAACGGTAATGATTCTTAATGAGACAGAAAGATTTTCCTGAAATTGTGGGGTGGCATGTTCTACAGATGTCACTTGGGTTTAGTTCAGGGATGGTTTGTTTAGGACTTCTGTATTCTTTTCAGTTATCTTCTTCTATTGATTACTGAGAGAAATATTGAAGTGTCCAACTGTATTAATTTTTTTAAAAGATTTTATTTATTTATTTGACAGACAGAGATCACAGGTAGGCAAAGAGGCAGGCAGAGAGTCGGGGGGAAGCAGGCTCCCTGCTAAGTAGAGAACCTGATGCTGGGCTCGATCCCAGGACCCTGAGATCATGACCTGAGCTGAAGGCAGAGGCTTAAGCCACTGAGCCACCCAGACGTCCCATCCAACTGTATTAATTTTTGTCTGTTTTCCCTTTCAGTCCTATCAGTTTTTACCTCTTAAATTTTGAAGCTGCTTTGTTAGGTACATGTACATTTAATTTTATCTTGGAAAATTGACCATTTGTCATTAATATAATGTGAATTGAATGTGCCTAATAATATCTCCTAATATGTAGTCTATTCTGTCTGATATTAATGCAGCAACTCCAGCTTTCTTTGGATTATTGTTTGTGTTATATTTCCTTACCCTTCTTCTTTTAACTTATGTATTTTTATAATTAAAGTGGATTTCTTATAGGCAGTATATAACTGGTCCTGTTTTTTAACCCCATCTGATGATCTGTCTGGTTTGATTAGAACACTCTGTTTAAAAATTGGTTATTGATATGGTGATTAAATTTTTCCATTTTGCTAGCTATTTTTCTATTTGTTCTATTCTATCTTTTTTCTTTTGAATTTGTTTTGTTGCTCCATTTTATCATTGCTATTGTCTTATTTGATTTGAAGATTTTATTTATTTGACAGAGAGTGCACACACACAGGCATGGGGAGCAGCAGGCAGAGGGAGAGGGAGAAGCAAGCTCCCTGATGAGCAGAGAGCCCGATATGGGGCTTGATCCCAGGACACTGGGATCATGACCTAAACCTGAGCTAAAGGCAGATGCTTAATCACCTGAGCCACCTAGGCATTCCTTGACTTATTATTTATACCTTTCTTTTTTACTTTTAAAATAGTTAGTGAAAGACTTATAATAGCTATTTTTAATTAATCAGAGCCTCCCTTCAAATATTAAACCACATGATGTTATAGTATAACAACTTTATAACAGTATATTCCCAATTCTTCTTTCCTGTCCTTTGTGTTCTTGCACCATACATTTTATGTTAACATGTGCTATATACACATAATACAATACTACTATTTATGCTTTAGACAGTTATCTTTTATTTTTATTTTTTTTTAAGATTTTATTTATTTATTTATTTGACAGACAAGAGATCACAACTAGGCAGAGCAGCAGGCAGAGAGAGAAGAAGGGAAGCAGGCTCCCTGCTGAGCAGAGAGCCTGATGTGGGGCTTGATCCCAGAACCCTGGGATCATGACCTGAGCCGAAGGCAGAGGCTTTACCCACTGAGCCACCCAGGCGCCCCTACAGTTATCTTTTAGAATAAGGATTGGCAACCTGAAGCCCATGGGTGAAATTCAGCGCCCTATCTGCTTTTACAAATTAAGTTTCCTGGGAACACAGCCTCATGCTTTCTTCTATGTATTGTCTGGGGCTACCCTCACAATACAGTGTTTACTATTTAGTTCATTACAGAAAAAAATTTCTAACCTTTGCTTTAGAACACTTAAAAATTGGGACGGAAGGAATTAACTTAAATTTTCCTTTTTTATTCTATTTCTATTACTCTTCATTTTTATGTGTAGATTCAAGTTTCATTGGCACCATATTCCATTAATATTTCTTGCAGAGTAGTTCTGCTGATAAAGAACTGCTTAAATTTTTGTTTTTCTGGGAAGGCATTATTTCTTCTTCTTCTTTTTTTTTTTTTAAGATTTTATTTATGTATCTGACAGAGAGTGAGAGTACAAGCAAGGGGAAGGGCAGAAGGAGAGGGAGAAGCAGGCTCCCTGCTCAGCAGGGAGCCGGGCATGGAGCTTGATCCCAGGACCCCAAGATCATGACCTGAGCCGAAAGCAGATGCTTAACTGACTGAGCCACCAATGCGCCCCTGTTTCTTCATTTTTGAAGATGTTTTCAATAAATAATTCTTGGTTGAAGTTATTTTGGAGGGGGTGTTTGTTTTTATTTTTTAGTTTTGAAATTGTTTTAACTTTTAATATAGTATTGTTGACATATTAAATTAGTTTTAGATGAAAAACAGAGTGACCTATTATATAACATGAAATGCTCATCATTGTAAGTAAATTACAGTATTTTTGAGTATATTTCATAGGCTGTACTTTTCATCCTCATGACTTATTTATGTTACAGTGGGGAAGTTTGTACTTCTTAATCTGCTTCACTAATCTCCCACTTCCCCTCCCCTGTGCTATTTGCAACCACCAGTTAGTTCTGTGTTTATGGGTCTGTTTCTCTCTCTCGTTATGAGTCTGTTTCTCTTTTTTTTTTTTTTTTAAGATTTTATTTATTTATTTGACAGACAGAAATCAACTAGGCAGAGAGGCAGAGAGAGAGAAAGGGGGAAGCAGGCTCCCCAACAAGCAGCGAGCCTGATGTGGGGTTCGATCCTAGGACCCTGGGATCATGACCTGAGCCGAAGGCAGAGGGTTTAACCCACTGAGCCACCCAGGCGCCCCGATTCTGTTTCTCTTTTGCTATTGTTCGCTCATTTGTTTTATTTTTCAGATTCTAAATGTAAGTGAAACATAAGTGAAATTATATGGATTTGTCTTTGTCTGGTTTCACTTAACATAATACCCTCTAGGTTCATCCATGTCACAAATGGCAAGCTCCAATTCTTTTTCATGGCTGAATAATATTACATTCAACCTTATCCATTTTTATCCACTAATCTCTATCTTTATCCATTAGTCTGTCAGTGGACACTATTGCTGCTACCATATCTGGGCTATTGTAAATAAATACAGGGATGCATATATCTTTGAATTAGTAATTTTGTTTTCTTTGTATGAATACCCAGTAGTGGAATTACTGGTTCATATTAATATATTAATTTAATATAATATGTTAATAGTATATTGATATATTAATTTTGGGGGGCCCCTCCATACTATTTACCTTGGTGGGAGAAATACCTAATTTTCCACCATTCTGCCCACTTTTTAATTGGGTTATTTGGGTTGTTGTTTTTTTTTTATGTTTGTGTGAATGCTTTATATATTTTGGATATTAACCCCTTCTCAGACATGTCATTGCAGATATTTTCTCCCATTCATTAGATTTCCTTTTCATCTTGCTGATGGTTTCATTCATTGTGCGGAAGCTTTTCAGTGTGATATATTCCTATTTATTTTTGCCTTTGTTTCCCTTGTACGAGGAGACTGATTCAGAAAAGTATTACAAAGGTTGATATCCAAGAGATTACTACCTGTATTTTCTTTTCAGAGTTTTATGGTTTCAAATTTTACATTTAGGTCTTAAATCTATTTTGAGATTATTTTTGTCTGTAGTGTAAGAAAGTGGCCCAATTTCATGCTTATGCATTTAGCTGTCCAGTTTTCCCAGCACCATTTATTGAAGAGAGTGTCTTTTCTCCATTGTATATTCTTGCCTCCATTGTCATTGATTAATTGTTGTTCTCTCTCCCTCTCTTTATGTGTATTTTTTTTCTGGACTCACAGTTCTGTTCCATTGACCTATGGATGTATTTCTGCAACAGTATCCTACTGTTTTCATTATTGTAACTTTGTAGTATTTCTGGAAATTTAGGATTGTGATACCTCAAGCTTTGTTCTTTCACAGTATTGTTTTGGCTATTTGAGGTCTTTCATGGTTCCATACAAATTTTAGGATGTTTTTGTTCTGAAATACTCTTGGTATTTCTGAAATACTCTTGGTATTTTGATAGGGATTGCAGATCTGTAGACTTCAATCTATAGATTGCTTTGTGTAATAGGGACATTTTAATTTTAGCAATATTGCTTCTCCCAGTCTATGAGGATAGTATACTTTGAATTTATTTGTGTTGCCTTCAGTATTTCATTAATGTCTTAAATTTTTAGAATATTACTCTTTTACATTTTAAGTTAAATTTATTTCTAGGTATTTTACTCTTTTTGATACAGTTGTAAACAGTATTTTAAAAATGTCTTTTTCTGCTCTTTTTTATTAGGGTATAGAAACAGAACAGATTTCTGTATATCGATTTTGTATCCTACAACTTTACTGAATTCATTTATTAGGCCTAATATTTTTTTGGTGGAGTCTTTAGTTTTTTCTATATATAGTATGATATCATTTGAAATATAGTTTTACTTGGACCTTATCAACTCAGATGCCTTTTATTTCTTTTTCTTGTCTGATTGCCATGGCTAAGAATGCCAATACTATGTTGAATAAAAGTGGTTAAGAGTGGATATCCTTGAATGTTCCTGATCTTGGGGAACAGGTTTCAGCTTTTTACCACTGAATATGACATTGATTGATTTGTGTGTATTGAACCATCCTTCCATTGCTGGAATAAATCCCACTTGATCCTGGCGAATGGTTTTTTTAATGTATGTTGGATTTGGTTGGCTAATATTTTATTGAGGATTTTTGCATCTGTCTTCCTGAGGGATATTGGTATATAATTTTCTTTTGTAGTGACTTCAGGTTTCCTGTGAGAATAATGCTGATTTCATAGAATAAGTTAAGAAGCATTCCTTCCTCTTCTGTGTTCTGAAATAGTTTAAAAATGATAGGTATTAACTCTTTAAATCCTTGATAGAATTCACCTGCAAAACCACTGGGTCCTAGACATTTTTTTTTTTAATATTTTATTTATTTATTTGACAGAGAGAGAGAGAGATCACAAGTAGGCAGAGGAGCAGGCAGAGAGTGAGGCGGAAGCAGGCTCCCTGCGGAGCAGAGAGCCCGATGTGGGGCTCGATCCCAGGACCCCGAGACCATGACCTGAGCCGAAGGCAGCGGCTTAACCCACTGAGCCACCCAGGTGCCCCTAGACATTTTTTTTGTTGGGAGTTTTCTTATTACCAGTTCAATTTTATTTCTAATAATTGTGTTTTTTTCCCCAGATTTTTCTATTTCTTCATGATTCAGTCTCAAAAGAGACTGTATGTTCTAGGAATTTATCCATTTTTTTCTAGATTGTCTATTTTTTTCTAGTTTTCCAATGTAATTTTTTTTTATCATAATCTCTTAACAGTCCTTTGTACTTAACATGGTGTCAATTTTAACTCATCCTCTCTCATTTCTTTTTTTTTTTTCTTTTTTTTTATTTGTCAGAGAGAGAGAGCGCGAGAGCGAGAGCGAGCACAGGCAGAGAGAGTGGCAGGCAGAGTCAGAGGGTGAAGCAGGCTCCCCACGGAGCAAGGAGCCCGATGCGGGACTCGATCCCAGGACGCTGGGATCATGACCTGAGCCGAAGGCAGCTGCTTAACCAACTGAGCCACCCAGGCGTCCCTCCTCTCTCATTTCTAATTTTATATGTTTGTGTCCTCTCACTTTTTTTCTTGATTAATCTGGCTAAAGTTTTATCAATTTTGTTTATCTTCTTGGAGGGCCAGCCCTTAGCCTCATTGATCTTTTCTTTGTTCTTTCTTTTGTCTTCTCTGTTTCATTCATTTCTTTCTGATCTCTATTATTTCCTTCTCTCTCTCTCTCTCTCTTTTTAGATTTATTTATTTATTTATTTTAGAGAGACTGCAAAGGGGGAGGGAGGTGCAGAGGGACACACAGAGAGAGAATCTGAAGTAGACTTCTTGCTGAATGCAAAACCCAGCACAGGGCTCACTACCTGAGCTGCAGTCAAGACTCAGACACTTAACTGACTGAACCACCCAGGAACCTCTATTATTTATTTCTTTGTGCTAACTTTGGGTTTTGTTTTTTGTTTTTCTAGTTCCTTTTGGTGTAAGGTTAGATCATGTATTTGAGTTATTTCTTGTTTTTGATGTAGGTCTAAGCACTGTAAATTTCCTTTAGTACTGCTTTTGTTCCATCTCTAAGACTGTTATGTTTTCATTTTCTTTTCACTTCTCTCCAGATATTTCTTGATTTTCTCTTTGATTTCTTCATTGGCCCATTCATTTTTGAGGAACATGTTATTTAGGTTTAGATTTAGATTTCTACATATTTGTATTTCTTCTAGTTTTTTTCTTGTAATTGACTTCTAGTTTTGTCCCATTGTGGTTGTTTTTCATCTCTTACTGTGTTCCCATTTCTAGATTTCCATTTGGTTCTCTCTGCTGAAATTATCCATTTGATTTTGCATGTCCTATACCTTTTGAGTTTTAACATACATTAGAGTCTTTAACATAAAGTTATAATTACTTAAAACCCTGTTAGATGGTTTCAACATCTATGTAATATCTATTTCTGATGGTTACTTTATATCTTTGTAGTATTTTATTAGTTTCTTTCCTTTTCATATGCTTTGTAATTTTTTGTTGAAGTGTATATGTCTTGGGTCAGACTCTAAACTGGGATAACAGGATTTTATTGCTAGAAGTGGCAATTCCCTGTGAGGCCTTTAGTCCATGGGTTCGAGTTTAACTAGTTAGGAGTTGGGCAGAATTTGAGAATTAATTTTCTGTTACTACTCTCAGGGCGGAATAGGCTTTCACTTTCTATAGAGTTACCTTGTGTTTAGGATACAGGTTCATTTATCAGAGCTCTGTCTGTTCATTTGAGTTTTAAGGGTTCTCCTTGCTGTGTATCTCAGAGAGGGTCTCTTTACATGCTTTTATTTATCTCTTGTCTTTCTGTCAGCAATATTCTACTGGTCCTTTTGTTATTCCAAGCTTGTTAGCTTGGTGGTGAGAAGTTATGGGCAGAATATGTTCTCTTACTCCATTGTGGCCTCAGTGTTAAGTCAGCCCTGTCCTTAGGTCATGGGGATGTGGCCTTTTTGGTTCTCTTGGCCCCCACCACCCATCCAGCTGTAGTTGTCGACTAAGTGCATAACCCTGCTCTTCCCCAGGAATAGAGTAAGTGCCCAGTGGGGTTCACAGAGAAAAAGCCTATAAATGGGCATCTGGGTAGCATGGTCAGTTGAGCATCCTACTCTTGGTTTTGGCTCAGGTCTTAATCTCAGGGTCAGGACTTTGGGCCCTGCAGGGAGCTCTGCTCAGTGTAGAATGTGCTTGAGACTCATTCTCCCCCTACCCCTCCTCTCTCTAAAATAAATCAGTAAACCTTAAAAAAAAAGGAAGAAGAAAAGAAAAAGGAAAGGAAGAAAGAAAAGAAAAAAAAAATGCTTGTAAAAAGGCGCAAGTCTTCTCCATGTCTGTGGTCCGAAGGGGTTTCTCATTGTTGTGTCAGCTCACACTCTGTTTTCATTAATTAAATTCCCTCTATTCTGGTTGACTTCTTACCTGTGGTCCAACTCAGGTAGGTAAAAATAGACATTTTATCTCTTCCTGTGCCTATTGTGTCTTCCTAGATTTGGGGTGCTTGGGTGCTTTGTAATCATGCTTCCCCTGTAAGGGAAAAAAATTGTGAATTTGAAATTAGTCTGACTCATTTTCATTGTAGGAGAAAAAGTGATTTTCTTCCTTGCTTTATGCATCCTGGAACAGAAGCAAAGTCAACCCACGTGTTTTTAATGCCTTCAGTGTATGTTGTGTTGCCTCATAGTCATAAAGAACATTTATCCATCACATTTCAGGCCCTACAGCTTTAACTCTTTAATTAAGCACAAGTTGTGATACAAAATAGTTATTTTTTTTTCTTTTCTGACTCTAATATACATTTTACATTTTCTTTCCTTTGCTTTTTTATGTATGCTAATATGTTCTAGTAATACCTTATTTTTAGTTTTGGAGTGTGTTGTGTTTTTGTGTAGTATTTAACTTTCTAGAGAATAAGAACAGTGTTTTATTCTTGTTAATATTCACATTTCAAGGGGCGCCTGGGTGGCTCAGTGGGTTAAAGCCTCTGCCTTCGGCTCAGGTCATGATCCCAGGGTCCTGGGATCGAGCCCCACATCGGGCTCTCTGCTCAGCAGAGATCCTGCTTCCCCTCCTTCTCTCTCTACCTGCCTCTCTTCCTGCTTGTGATCTCTGTCTGTCAAATAAATAAATTTAAAAAATCTTTAAAAAATTCACATTTCAAGGCATAGAGCATTAACAAATTAAAATAAGCATAATTTTTACTTTTACTTTGCTTTTCTTTTTTACTTCTACAAAACCTAATACAAGGTAATGTATGTAATAGGCATATTGTAACATCAATTCTCAACAGTGAACCTGGGAAGAATTTGTTTCCAAATTTCCTTCCTGTGCCACCCCAATTCTGATGACTTCAGACTGAACAGAAATGTGCTCTTCCAGGGGTCACTGTCCTTTGGAGATGTGACTGTGGACTTTTCCCAGGAAGAGTGGCAGCATCTGGACCCTGCTCAGAGGACCCTATACAGGGATGTGATGCTGGAGAACTACCACAACTTTGTCTCAGTGGGTAAGCAGTTTTCATGTCAAATTTTGTATAAAATGCACTTCATTTCTTAGATAACAAAACGTTTGGTCTTTTATAGTTTATGTGGTTGAGACTTTTGCTTCAGGATCTGCGGTTGTTAATCTCTTTTGAGCACAAGGAAGAATTTTTGTATGCTCACATCCCATAAATGTTTAAATAAGCCTCATCAAGGTGCAGCTCCAGAAAGTCTGTCTTCTCTCTCCTTTAGAATTGCTATTTAAAAAAAAGAAGAAGAAGAAGAATTGCTGTATCCCATGTCCAAATTCTGTGTCATTTTTCCTTTTATAGGGTATCCCATTAAAAAGCCAGAGGTGATCTTCAAGTTGGAAGAAGGAAAGGAGCCATGGATATTAGAGGAAGAATTTCTATACCAGAACTACCCAGGTGAGTTAGTGAGTACCAGAAAGGTTAGTGAGGAAGCGAGGGGATATTATAATCTAGGCAGTCAGTTTAGGAGTTAGACATTATTTAAAATGTTTTCTAAGAATCTCTTCCTAGTGGCACCTACTTTAGAAGTAGAGAAATGTAAAATATGTATTATATGTAATATACATACATATATATGTGCTAAAATTGGAAGAGAAAAGGGTAATGCTACAGAAGAATGTAAACTGGTTTTCTGATTATTCAAAGCTAGTGGTCCAAGGATATCATTTATGCAGATAAGCAAGTAATACTGGCTTTATTGTGTTTAATAGCACAAAGGTAAAACTAAGAAAAGTGAGAAAATCTACTAAAATTTGGTTCTTGAGAAGGGAGGAAACACTGTTTCAGTGTTACATGTTGTATTCTAGTACTTGGTACTATTTTTAAAAATTACCTATAAATTAATAGGATTACAAATTCATATTTACCAGATTAATGTAAGAAAATTACAGCCTTAATTTTACAGTTGTACTTCTGTTGGTATCTTAAGAAAATGGGGAAAAGACCTGTTTTAGTGCTTAAAAAACATTTGCAAATAAGTGGAAGTATATGATGCTAAAAGGAAACCTTCAGTAAATCCTAGGAAATAGGAAATAAAACATTCCCTAGTTGTAGTCTGATAAAAGTAGAGGTTGGTTAAAAAAAAAAAAAATTAAGCATACATGACAAACTTGTTCTTTTATATTTTTTTATTTTTGAGTATTTTTTTCTTTGTAAATTTCTGATAGTTTTCATGTTCTTGCTTTATGTCAATATCAGTAAGAACTATATTCCCTCATACTTTTATTTTGTCCCATTCCTAATTGTAGTTGGTGAGAGTTCTTTTGTTGTTGATGGTGGTGTTTTTGTGCTTTTGTTTGCCTAGAACATCTATTTTTTTCAGTAGCGTGACAAAATAAATCTGTGCTCCTCCTGTTTATTTCATGAAATTTAAATTAATGTACCTTTTATTGACAACTGTATTCTAACCTTATTTGGCTGCTCCAGTTTTATTTTTAGGTTGCTTATACTCATGCTAAACATCATTTGATCCACTCGCATTAAATGTCACTTAGGCATCCTGTGTGCTTTCCCATATCACACCTTTCTTCTCTGTGTGCTTTCCTTGACTAGATACTAAATGCATTAATAAATGAAAATTACTCAGAATATTGTTTAGTATATAAGTAGAACTCTATTTTTACTGTTATTATATTGAATGTCGTTATAGTAAAAGTTAAGTGTACCTGCTTCCAAGGAGGAAGAGACTTTGAATGTTTGAGTCAGTGTGATGTCTTCTTTCTCTCAATGCTCAGCATGTAGTGGGTCTTTCAGAAGAAGCAAAAGTAAATGATCTGTTACCTGATAATACCTTTTTTCACACCTGGGGTATGATCTAACAAAGAGAACGGCAATCGTGTTATTCTTTCTTACTTTGGTATATAATCTGAAATGAACATTTGATTAACATGATCAAGGAAAGGAAAAATTTCATATTCTGAAAACATTGTGAAGGAATCTCTGATTACTTACATGAACATATAGTTCCTGATTCATCAGGTATAAAATGGCATAGTGTCTAAAGATTTGTGTTTGAAAATCTTTCCAGGTAATGCTGATACACATAGCTGGTTGAAGTCTATTGATTTCAAATTACTCAGATTTTTTTAAAAATCAGACTTAACAACACCTGTTATGAGCAGTGATTATAAAGTACGGTCTACAGATCTACCAAATGTTTTTGTAAATAAAATGGTTTTGCAACACAACCATACTCCTTCGTTTACATATGGGCTTTCGCCAGTTTCATGCTCTAATCTCAGAGTTTGATATTGTGATAGGCAGGTATGGCCTGCAAGACCTAGAAGATGTACTGTTTTGCCTTTTAAGGAAAAGTTTGCCATCCTTTGGACTGAAGAATGAGAATAAAATTGCATGAAACACTTTTTAAATTCAGCATTTAATTAAGAAAAAATTGTCATTCTCTCAACTCTAAGAAGCCATAGATTGTAACTAGATCATTATGTGATGAACCACTAAGTAAAAAATACCTTGCTCATTGTAGTGTGACCTGCTGAGCACAGATCTGTGATCAATTATAAGAGGCATTTTAGAAAGTTAAATATGTGTATATTATATTGGATGATTTTAGATTTTAGAATGTTAAATATGTGTATATTCAAGAAATACAGTATATTACAAAGCAGTGCTATTTATGACTGTTAAAAAGAGCTCATCTACATTGGAACTACTTTTAGATTTAGAACAAATATAAGTTTGAAAGTTTTAAAAGTATGAAGATTTGAAAAGGCATTCTTGAAGGGTTGGAATAATGGTATTATTATGTCATTTTCCTAGATAGTAGATAGCCTATACCCTAGCCGTGGCTCTGAGTGAGAGAACACACTTTAACTTTATAGTCAAGAATGAGTAATTTAATAAGACAAAGAACTGACTAAACTAGAAGAGAGGATGTTGATTGAGGAGTTGTAGGATGGCAGCTTGAAGATGTGATGTGAATTTAGTAGGTGTAAATTTTGTTTGCTAGAATGATGACTTGTAACAGTCGTCATGTGGTACTTGGGTCAGGCCAGAGGTTTTTTAGATTGGGATAGAATTTGTTGCAGTGGGTAGCAAATGTGGACAATATTTTTTAAATGGTAAATCAATATAAATGTTACTCATTTCATGAGATTTGTTTGGAAACATATGATCCTTAAGTTTTGATAATAAGCAGAAACCTGAAATATGCAAATGTGAGATGTGAAAGATAAAGGAAAATTAAATATTAGTATTTTGGCATAGGTAATGCTATTTTAAGGAAAAATAAGTGAACATAGGTTCACCTGTTGAGTGGCTACAGTAGAGCAATATGAGCATATCAAAGCCAAAATAGGGAGATACATTGAATCTATGTGGGCACAAGATTACTTATTTTGTCATTATTTTGTATTTCATTTTGGGACATTGGCATTCCTGTTGGGAAGGGAATTTGAGTACACTCTGATGACTCCTTGAACATAAGGCCTTTGGTGCTTTCAGAAATTTATCTTGGTGTTGTGTGGGAGGGAAATTTAACTGGAAGCATGAGAACTTGTTTGGATATTACTAAAACAATACAGGTTGGAGCGTATTAGACCTACTCTGTCTCCTTAATGTCACATTTTCCTTCATGAACATCTTTGCCTACTCATTTTTCTTGTTATTCCAATTACTTTTCATCAGCTCAGTTGGACCCATCTTATTTCCTGTGATTTTTCTCCTACCTGGATCTGTCACTCCTGTAGAATCTTTCATCCTATCTTCACTGCTTCTTGAATTTAAATCTACATTTTTGTCCATTTTGAATGTCTTACTTATAAAGTGCTGAATAATTATATGTCTGCATGTTAATA
The DNA here is from genome assembly GCF_010015895.1 of Lontra canadensis. Taxonomy (NCBI): domain Eukaryota; kingdom Metazoa; phylum Chordata; class Mammalia; order Carnivora; family Mustelidae; genus Lontra; species Lontra canadensis. The sequence goes on from NW_022631079.1 coordinate 4,704,796, forward strand.
GCTTTTCTTCCTTTTTCCACATGTTTTCTCAAACTAGGTGGGGAAAGAGGCACTTTGATCCTGAGACACTACTGAAACCAAAGTCAAATATATAAAAGCACATTTGTATGTTAATCCAGTTCCATTAGAACTGTAAAATTCTTACGGTTTGTTCAATATTTTCATTTCTAGAAGACAGCAGAGCTTATTACGTAGCAGAGAGAATCCAGAAAAACCAAGACAAATACTTGCCACACGTTTTATTCAACAACAAAAAAGTGACCTCAGAGAAAGTTTATGCTTTAAGGAAATCATCTAATAGAAGTACAGATTTTATTCCTTCAAGAAAAATACCCTGTAAACATGACTTACATGGAATGAATTTGAAAAATATTTTAGTATCAATTGGTAGTAATAGATATTTTTCAAGGAAAAAGCCTCACATGTTAAATGTATATGAGCATTTACTTGATATTAAGCAGGAAAAACCTCATACTCAAGAGGGTTCTTATGAAAATAATCAATATGAGAAAGCCCTTGGTCATAAGAATGGTATTATTCAGCATGTAAATACTCAGTCTTCAGAGAAGACTTTAAAATATGATGGTGGAAAATCCTTAGGAAAAAAGACCACAATAATTCCACACAGGCAAATTGACACAGGAGAGAAACTCTGTGAATATAATGGACATGGAGAAACCTCTGAGAAGTCATCTCTCTTGAAATGTCATGGGGTTTCCTTTGAAATGAAACAATGCAAAGGCAATCAAATTGAAAATAATTTTAGCAGGATGTCACATTTTACTCAAGTTCAGAAAAAAAAGAGATGTGAGGGTCTATTGAAATGTAGTGAATGTGGGAAAACATTCAACTACAAGTCAAACCTCACAGTGCATCAGAAAACACACATAGGAGAGAAACCCCATGAATTTAATTCATGTGGGAAAACGAGTCATAAGTCACCCCTCACAGACCATCAGTTAGCACATATAGGGGAGAAACTTTATAGTGAATGTGGGAAGTCCTTTTGCAAGAAGTCATCTCTTACTCAACATGAGGAAACAAACACAGGGAGGAAACCCCATGAATGCAATGATTGTGGAAAAACTTTCTGCAAGAAGTCAGCCTTCACTCAACATCAGAGAACTCATACAGGAGAGAAGCACTTCCAACGTAATGAATGCAGTAAGACCTTCCATCGCCAGTCAGACATTAAGGTACATCAGAGAATTCACAAAGGAGAGAAACGCTTTCAATGTAATGAATGTGGCAAGACTTTCCATTGGCAGTCAGACATTAAGCTACATCAGAGAATTCACACAGGAGAGAAACCCTTTCAGTGTAGCAAATGTGGTAAAACTTTCTATCGGCAGGCAGATGTTAATGCACATCAGAGAATTCACACAGGAGAGAAACGCTTTCAATGTAATGAATGTGGTAAGACTTTTTATTGGCAATCAGACGTTCATGCACATCAAAGAACTCACACAGGAGAAAAACCCTTTCAGTGTAATGAATGTGGTAAATCTTTCCATCGGCAGTCGGATGTTAACGTTCATCAGAGAACTCACACAGGAGAGAAACGCTTTCAATGTAAGGAATGTGGTAAAACTTTCTATCGTCAGTCCGACGTTAATGCACATCAGAGGATTCACACAGGACAGAAACCCTTTCAATGTAATGAATGTGGTAAAACTTTCTATCGGCAGTCAGACGTTAATGTGCATCAGAGAACTCACACAGGAGAGAAACGTTTTCGATGTAATGAATGTGGTAAAACTTTCTATCGGCAGTCAGAAGTTAATGTTCATCAGAGAACTCACACAGGAGAGAAGCCCTTTCAATGTAATGAGTGTGGTAAAACTTTTTATCGGCAGTCAGATGTTAACGCACATCAGAGAATTCACACAGGAGAGAAACCTTATAAATGTAATGAATGTGGGAAATCCTTTTATGAGAAATCATCCCTCACTCGACATGAGAGAACTCACACAGGGGAAAAGCCCTATGAATGTAATGAATGTAGGAGAACCTTCTGCCAGAAGTCAGCCCTCACTCAACATCAGAGAACTCACACAGGAGATAGACCCTTTCGATGTAATGTCTGTGGTAAAACTTACCGTCATCTGTCAGCCATTAATGTACATCAGAGAACTCACACAGGAGAGAAGCCCTTTCAGTGTCCTGAATGTGAGAAATCTTTTCTTACAAAGTCAACTCTTATTAATCATCAGAGAACTCACACAGGAGAAAAACCCTTTGAATGTAATGAGTGTGGGAAGAGTTTTCGTCATAAATCTACCCTCACTACCCATCTGAGAATTCACTCAGGAGAGAAACCTTATAAATGCTGTGAATGTGGAAAAACTTTTGGCCGGAAATCAGCCCTTACTAATCATCAAGGAATTCACCTAGGGTAGAAACTCTGTAGCAGAAACTTGCTGGGTTTTTCCTCATACCCATTTTTCTTTGTGGTTACCTACTAGTCAAGATTTTGTGGCTTTCCATTCACATGAGGCCTTGTGACCTCTGGCATAAATTCCAAGCCTGTTTGAAATTTTTCCTACTTCCATTTTTCTTTCCATATCAAAGGGTATGGGGATCATCCTCAGGGTACTTGGGAGCTAGTCATTAGATTATAGATTCACAGGTTTGAAGAAACCAGGGTCCTGGGCAGAGTTCTGCCTTCTCTAACATCCCTTGTAAGTCTTGTCATGAACCAGAAATAAATTTCAGATTTGTTCAGACATTACATGTTTAGGGCTTTTTGTTGTCATAGTATATCCTAGCCATCCCTTATTTCATATACCCTGTGAATCTAATGAAGGCATGAGAAACACTGTATGTCAGAGAATTCATTAGGGGGGAAATTGCTCTCAGTATTCTGCATCTTAATAAACTTTGATGAACAAGTCAAGCATTTTGTAAATCAGAAATTTACAAATTGAGACACCCTAAAATGAAATGAATGTAGGAGAATTTTCACAATCTGCTTCTGATTGGCCATGATATAATTGAGAATAGAAGCTAATAACTTGAAAAGCACTTCAAAATTTATTTATCAGAGAATGCATAACAAAGGAAAATTGTCAGTTTAGGAAGTGAGGAAAACATCCTTGTCTAGAAATAATCTTGTTCTAGAAGCAATGTTTTGGATGCAGTACTAAATAATCTTATTAATAATCTACCATGGGATATTTATTTGACCACAATGGTCAACATGTGGCTTTGAGACTGCACAGGTGAGTTGAGACATCAAAGTAACAGCACTAAGTGTGTATGTGAATAAAATAGCAGCACTTTGTAAACATCAGCACTAAGTGTATATATGAATAAAGTAATAGCACTAAGTATATATGTGAATAATATATGTAAACAAAGTAACAGCATTATGTGTTTAGGTGAATAGTAAGCCTCTGAGCTTAATCAGGCTTAAACATGAGTGTGCCCTTCAATGGCTAGATTCTGTATGCTTGATTTTTGTTTTAGGTTCCAAAATAGTTACAGTAGGAACAATGCACTCTTACCTAAATAATTTTTGTGACATACACTATGTTTTCTGACACCAACTGGTATTGTCCCATCACATACTTATACCACAATATGTATTTTTTAAAGAAACGTGGAATGCGTGAAATACTACATGTTGTGTATATTTTCTGCTTTCTGGTGGCACATGTAAATCAGTGCAGGAGGCATTGTTAACAAAACGTTCTTTTAGTAAATAAGCCAAATAATGACTGATAAAATCAAGATTTACTTGATGTATACAGTGATTCAGTACACATTTAAAATACACACCTGAATCAATTTTCAACATTGGTCTTGAACGTTCGGTATAGATTGAAAGCAGTGCCCACTGAAGAAATTTTCCCCACTTTATATTTGTGTTATGTTTTAAGAGTGAAGTTCAAATTTTATGTGAGCAAAGAACTATCTGCATTTGTATTTAGTGTAGTAGAATGCTACATATTTCCTGCTACAGTTATACATGGTCTTTTCAGACAAGCCATTCTGTGTGTCACTTATTATTTGAGTGACCTATGTAGTGATTTAATCTCTGCCTCAATTTCCTCATCAGCAAAATGGAGATGATAATATCTACCTCACAGATACTGAACGGTTAGGGTCAGAGTTTTCTGTTATTAGAGCTAAAGGCATTTATGTTTAGAACTTGAACATTAGAAATAAAATGGTCTGTCATCCTGCAGTATGAAATGTGTTTCTGCTTCTTGAGTTGGTACGAGAAAATTCTTATTAAAACCTTCTGTTTTGTCAGGTTTGTCCTTAAAACATACGAAACAAGTATGTTTAAAATAAGTGGAATAATCTACTGATCTCTTTCTGTTGTCGATTAAATATGGTGTAAACTAAAAACCCCAACTTCGTTTTTTTCCAAATGAATAGCCAATTGATCTTTCACCTTTTGATTCATTCACCCCTATTTCACCGATTTGAAACCACATTTTTATTGTATACAGATGTACCCTTTGATGTGGCTGTTACATTTCTAGGCCCTGTATTCCTGTCCCCATTATTCTACTGGTGGTACACAGTGTGGATGGGCCAACCATAGGACACCACCCTACTGCCCCACACTGATGAATTCACTGTTCTTCACTCTCTGCTTTTTGCCGCTGTGTATAAACTCATTGTGAATTTCAGTGGTTCTAGTAACATTTTGTCATGTCACACTTTGTGCCTTATCCTGAGCACTATTCCTTTATTAAAACCAGCAAAATGGGGGCACCTGGGTGGCTCAGTGGGTTAAAGCCTCTGCCTTCGGCTCAGGTCATGATCCCAGGGTCCTGGGATCTAGCCCCACATCAGGCTCTGTGCTCCACAGGGAGCCTGCTTTCTCCTCTCTCTGCCTGCCTCTCTGCCTACTTGTGATCTGTCTGTCAAATAAATAAAATCTTAAAAAAAAAAAAATGGTTTTGGGTTACATCCATGTTTACATATGTAGCTCTGGCTACTTTTTAGCGTCTTATATTCCGTTCTATTAAAATATCTTAATTCTGTTGAAAGGCCTCTTGTTTCTAATTTTTCATGATTATGAACAATACTATTTTGGACATTGAGTATTTCATACAGAGTAGAGCTGAATCCTCAACCCACAGTGAGAAGAAGGTTTTAGTGACTGTAAATACAAACATTTGTTGATTCGATCAGTATTTATTAGTCACGTACTAAGTAGAGGGCATTGTACAGCAGTGAATAAAACAAAAGTTCTCCTCTTCCTGAGATTCAGTTCCAATGAGACATATCAGGGTTGTCAGAAAACAGAAACCATAGCAGTGATTTGAACAAAAACGATATGATAGCATTGTTAACTTGATGTACAGTTGTTAACTAGGGATCTGAAAGGGTAAAAAGGGAACACTGAGTATCATGAAGATGGCAGGAATCTGAAAGGGAAGAATAAAGGTCAAGTGTATCACTAAAGTAGCAACTGCAGGCAGCAGCTACCAGCTCTAGACTGGTCAGATGGAACGGGAGGATCCCTCAGAGCTGAAATGCAGGCCTCTGAAAGGAACCTGTTCCACTGATGTGGGGGTCCGAGCCCAGAGCAGGGGCCTCACGGGATTAGGGCCCATACTGGCCGAGGAGAGAGTGCTGGCTGCCTGGCACCGGTTTCTCTGATGGGGCATGAGGACGCCAGTATCCATGTGTTACCAAAACCACAAACTGAATTTAGCTGCTGCTCTCAGAAGACTCTATGTCTGACTGGCATGACACAGTATTGCTAAGGTGCTGATGGCTCAGGATGCTGATGGGAAGCCCACAGGAGACAAATGGGAAGAAGCATGTCCCTTTGCCCTCCTCCATCCTTGCAGCCCTCAAGCAAATATTGTTGGCCAGCATGACAGCCGGTAAAGCCTCAGTGTGGTTACAGTAGAAAAAGGCGGAGGGCCCAACCTAGTCAAGCGATTGAAATTAACATGAATAATACGTTTGGTGTCACTCAGTAGTAGTGAATTTGTGTGCCATCTAATAGGAGACAATGAGAATACAGCCAAAAGTGTCTAACCTGAGTCTAAGCAGGAGGGACCATCAAACAAACTCACAGTGAGGTGCGCTCTTTAAAGTAAGTGGCTCGTAATCTTCAAACATCTCAAGTTCATGCAAGTCAAGAAAACTGAGAAAGTGTTCCAGGTTGAAGACTGAAGAGAGATGAAATCACAACGTGTGATCCTGGATTAAATCATTCAGCTGTAAAGGAAGTGATTTGGAGAATGGGTGAAAAGTGAATGGTGTCCGAGGATTAGGTGGTAGGTGTTAGTGTTAGTTTCCTGATTTTGATGTTTGAAATGTGATTATATATGCTTGTTACTAAAGTACTTGGAGCATGTCGACAACATGCTCTCAGTAATTTGGAGAATAAAAGGTTATTTGCACTATTGTTGCAAACTGTTCCTAAGTTTAAGATTATTTTCAAAGAATAATATAGTTTGTGCTTGATAGATAATTCACCTAATCTTTGTTTCTTTAACTTCGTTAATAATGTTAAGCTATAAATTAAAATTGGTTAATTTTAGGCTTGGTTAAAAATTAAACTGGTTCTAAGAGGCTTCTCTAGAGGAAGCTCACGTATCCCGAGCAGAAGAGCCTGGACTCTGAGCTGATTACTGTGTACTTAGAACTCATATCTCTTCCATGTGTTATTCCTCACACATGGGTCTTTGGGTCACTTTTTTTAAAAAGTAAAGGGAGGGGTACCTGGGTGGCTCAGTGGGTTAAAGCCTCTGCCTTCGGCTCAGGTCATGATCCCAGGGTCCTGGGATCAAGCCCCACATCAGGCTCTCTGCTCAGCGGGGAGTCTGCTTCCCACTCTCTTTCTGCCTGCCTCTCTGCCTACTTGTGATCTCTGTCAAATAAATAAATAAAATCTTAAAAAAAAAAAAAGTAAAGGAAATTGGAGGGCATTGGCAGCTGTGACTGGTACCCATGTTTACTTATGAGTTGGTGGTCTCTGGGCTCAGGCATTTTGTTCTGGGCTGGCCAGCCATTATATTGGGAGGAAGAGGCTTTGTGAATGTCCTGTGTGGATGAAGGGAGTGGCTGGGTTATCTAAGGTAACTGTCCCTCTCTGGGCCCTCTGTATAGTGACTAAAACGTATGTTACTGAACACTTACTTTGTGTCAGGTCTTGAGCTAGAAATAGTCAAATTTAACTCATACTGAGCCAGTGAATGAATGGCTGTAGTAATGATGATGAGAATGTGAATCAGGGAGGAGAAACCACTGTCAGCAGCCTGTGGGATGTAGGAGCTAAATGTGGGAACCTCCTAGAATTCTTAAGGTGACCCAAAACTCTAGACCCATGTTGTATAATTGTACATCTTAGTTCATTCAGGCTGCTATGATGAAGCCCGTAGACTAGGTGGTTTATAAGCAACAGATATTTACTTATCCCATTTCTGGATGCTGGGAAGTCTAAGATCATGGCACTGGCAGAATTTGTGTCTGTTGAGGGCCTACTTCCTGGTTCATAGAAGCCCCTTTTGTCCCTGTGTCCTCACAAGGCAGACCTGGTAAGGGATCTCTCGGGTTTTTTTCTTTCTTTTTTTTTTAAGATTTTATTTATTTATTTGACAGCGATCATAAGTAGGCAGAGAGGCAGGCAGAGAGAGAGGAGGAAGCAGGCTCCCCGCTGAGCAGAGAGCCCAATGTGGGGTTCAATCCCAGGACCCTGGGATCATGACCTGAGCCGAAGGCAGAGGCTTTAACCCACTGAGCTACCCAGGCGCCCCTGGGGTTTCTTATTTAAGGACACTAATCCCATTCGTTGAGGGTTCTACTCTCATGACCTAATCATCCCCTAAAGGCCCCACCTCCAAATAGTAATACATTGGAATTAGTTCTGCCACAAGATTTGTTTTGGAGGGAACAGCTGAGATGGGACATAAACATTCAATCTATAGTGTTATTTCTTCATTTTATTATTTCTGTTTTACAGATAATACTGTAATGGGTTCTTTTTAAAAATTACATCTATTCCTTTCTTTTCTCTTCCCTTCCCAGCACAGGGACAGCAGTCCCATTGGAGGTCAGTGAGGTCAAGACCTTCTCTCTTGAGGTCTCTCAAGAGAGAATGTCCACACAGAGGAGCAGAGTAATACAACGGTTCCTATCACAGATACATGGGACACTGGGAGTTGGCAGCTAAGGAGAATATAGACAGAGGAAATTGCTGGCATGGTTGGAGATGGATCACATTGAGGGGAAGATGAATGTATTGAAAATAGGAGCCAAGTTTCTTCCTGTTGAAAATATTTATAAATATAGAAAGGCAGAAGACTGAACAGAACCCTGAGTTGTTGAATCAGAATTGGAGGTATTGGTAGGAACTGATCATTTTTTAAATATACATGCATTGATAGATACATTTATGGGTGTGTGTGTACATATGTGTGTAGACACATGCACATGTACATGCAGGTATACGTGTGTGTGTGTGTGTGTGTGTGTGTCGTCCTTACACAGATTTCCTAGCTCTTTATGCTGAGATTGCTTAGGAGCAACTCCATCCCAGTAGCAATGAGGCCTGGCTTCTAGAGTTTGGTTTCTAGATACTATTTTCCACTTGAAGGAAGCAGAACCCCTTGGTAGGCCTGGACTTGGAAAAGCAGATGAACCTAAAACATCTTCCTGTGAGAGAAGGCAAGGAATGGCTCAAGGAATAATGGGGGGCATAGCAAAAGTGCATAAAAGCCATCTTGAAGATGCTTCTTTTGGCCAGATATGGAACAACTTGATCATAAAAATGAATAGTAACTTTGGAATATAACCTGCATTATAAAACGGAAAGCTATGAATCCATATTGATATAGAAATAAGTGGGGAGAAGGGAAATCTCTTCCTTCTAGTAAATGTATGAGGAATAATGGAAGTGGAAAACCAGTATTTGTTAACCATCATAGTGATTGATTCAGGTGAGATTATTAATACTTAGATTGGTGAGTGGATGAGGAACGGATTATTGGCATAATCTCAGAATATATATATATATGCACAATTACCAATTTCAAAGGGCTTAATGGTGCTATAATGGCAGGGAATCCTGGCAGATACCAGAATGACAAGATGATCCAGGCTAATGACACCATGGTCATCAGCACTGTGTGGCCCCTGACATGGTACTGACTGATCCATCTTTTCTGTGGTGACTATCAAGAAAGCATGACCTAAGTCTGGTAATGAAGAAACAACAGGACAGATCCAGACTGCTGGGATCCAGGACTAGAAAGGAAAGACTTTGTTGAGACAGTTGTTGAGATTGGAATGGGGTTTGTGGATTTGACAATGGTGTTCTGTCAAGGTTGATTTTCTGACTTGCTTATTTAGTCAGTAGTTCTGTAAGAAAGTGTCTTTGTTTTAGGAGCATGCCTAGTGGGGCCTTAGGAAATGTGGTGTATGACGTTTGCAGCTCTACCTAATATACTCAGGAAGAGAATAATGCTGATAGGATAGTTGATCAGACAGATATGAAACATGCAGGGAAATGTTAACAGTTGGGGGATGTAGGAATGGGGGATATGGGATTTTTTTGCACTGTTCTTGCAACTTTCCTAAAGTTTGAAACTATTTCAGAATAAACCATTAAATAATTAGTTTCTCTGGACGCCCCCTTATACATTGGTAGTCTTCTTTGCCGTAACCATTGCTTTTAGTTCAGTGTGTAACCTTTAACATCTTCCTTTCCTGTATATTTAAAACCCACATGTATGTACATAGAAAGAATATATAATAAGAATACCATGTCTAAGATTATTTTTAGTATGCAAATTTTAAATAATACAGCAACATTCATGAAGTCGTATTTATTATTACAAATGTTGAAATAATACAATTGCTGAATTATTAATTATTAATTATTATTAATGATTAATAATTGATGATTAATAATTATTATAAAATGTTAAAACTAACTTCCCAAATGAAACCGTGCCTCTGGTTGCCATGTGGTAATGATATTTTAACTAGTAAGCCTAAATGTATTTTATAATTGTTGGTATCCTGTGAATGAGCCCCACTCTTACATGAGTGCATAGGAGGTTTTATGGGTGATTTAATGATGTGGGCTTCTTTTAAATTACAAATTAAAATTGAAAATATTTCTTAAAAATCTTTAAAAGTCATCTAAATGAAGGAAATAAGAAAACCATCATAAGGTAAACCACACATCAATGATTAGAGCATACTGCTCATATTGAGATATTAGTTAAATTTACAATGGGAAACATAGTAACTTTATAGCAGAGGACCCTGACAGACATAACTTTAACCGAGTGGTTAACATATCTTGTCATATGACATGGCAACATGATAAAATCCCTGATAGGATGCTCTGACAAGCACACATCTCTCAAGTGGTATACTTGTCCCACACATACATCATCCCAATCATGAGAAAACATCAGGCAAACATAATGGGGGACATTCTACAAAGTAACCAGTAACTATTCATCAAAGTGTCAAGGTTGTGAAAGACCAGGAGGATTGAGGAGCTATCCCTTCAGTCAAGTGACATATCCCACACAGACTGCTGGTATCACCTCCTGCAGCTCCAGCTGGTCCTCCCTTATGAACCTGGGATCATGGTCTTTGATGGCTTCTGAGAATGGCAACATCCTGCAGGTTTTGCCCACTTCTTGGGAGATAAATAACAAATTCTGATCACAGAAATGCAAGGTAAGCTCTTTTGGGGGGTTCTGTCTCTCTGATTTAGCTCAAGAGAGAGAGAGAGAGAGCTCAGGTAAGAGAGTTTTATCTTCCAGTTTGGATTCTTGTTCATTGTGATCTCTGACTGTCAAATAAATAAATAAAATTTAAAAAAAAAGAGTTGCCTGCTCTACTGACCAAGCCAGCCAAGCACCCCTCTCTTTGTCTTATTTTTAATGTGATCTTGTCTTAAATATTCTTATATAAACCAAATTCTTAATTTCAAGGTATTTTGTAATCAACCCCCTATGTAAGTTAGTACACCTCTGCATTACCAGTTTCTTTTTGTTGAGCTTCATAGCGTCTTAGCATTCCACTATATGGTCTTAATTTTATTTTACTTACACAAACTAAAAGGACATTTTGTTTCTAGTATTTGCTTTTATAAATTAAGTTTTACAGAATCCTCTTTTTATTTTTTTTAAGATTTTTATTTATTTATTTATTTATTTGACAGAAATCACAAGTAGGCAGAGAGGCAGGCAGAGAGGAGGAAGCAGGCTCCCCGCCGAGCAGAGAGCCCTATGCGGGGCTAGATCCCAGGACCCTGAGATCATGACCTGAGCCGAAGGCAGAGGCTTTAACCCACTGAGCCACCCAGGTGCCCCCAGAATCCTCTTAGTTATAGCTATGTTGTTATAGCTTAGTTGCACTATACCTAGAATCCTCTACTGTGCATTGGGATATTGGTGCTTGGACTGTGTAAACCACATTTCATACTTACCGGGCTGCCTGTTAGGCTTTTCCCTAGGAGATCCTACAGGAAGTTTGGAGGACAGGGTTACTGGAGGACCAACTTCCTTCTTCCTGTTTGCAGAATGCTTCCTTAACAGCACCCCAGCAGTGGTTCTTTACCTTGGTCACTAGTGTTACACTACAGCTTCTTTTATTGAATTATTTAAAAATTGAGATATAATTCACAAATCTTTAAATTCACTCCCTTAAGAGCAGAAAATTCAGTGGTTTCAAGTATATTCACAAAGTTGTGCAACCAACACTAGTACCTAATCCCAGCAGGTTCTCTCACTCTCCAGCTTCTTTTAGCTCTCTCACATGTAGCCATATTGATCCCTCTCTGACAGGCAGCACCAGCTGAGCAGGACACCCCTGAGAGGCGTTATCCTCCCCCTTCTGACAGGCCTGCAGGAACTGGACGGCCCCCCTCTGAAGGTCTGAATTCCAGTTCTGCTGGGTTCTTCTCTCCATATGTACGATAACATGCCCCAGGCACCTCCCCTGCTTCAGGTGTGGAATCCTCTCTTGAGGGCTAAGTTTGGATTCTTCGACTTCTTCCATCATGTTACCCTGGTATGGTAGCTGCCGTCTGCCATTATCCCTGTTACCCTGGTGTTCACTTTTGCCTTTAAAATACCTGCTTTAAGGGCGCCTGGGTGGCTCAGTGGGTTAAAGCCTCTGCCTTCGGCTCAGGTCATGATCCCAGGGTCCTGGGATCGGGCGCTCTGCTGGGGCGGGGAGCCTGCTTCCCCCTTCTCTCTCTGCCTGCCTCTCTGCCTACTTGATCTCTGTCAAAGAAATAAAATATTTAAAATAAAATAAAATACCTGCTTTATTCTGTTAAATTTCCTCTCTTGGGGTGCCTGGGTGGCTCAGTGGGTTAAGCCTCTGCCTTCGGCTTAGGTCATGATCTCAGGGTTCTGGGATCAAGTCCTGCATTGGGTTCTCTGCTTTGGCAGGGAGCCTGCTTTCCGCCCACCCCCGCCTGCTTGTGATCTCTCTCTGTCAAATAAATAAATAAAATCTTTTTAAAAAATTCCCTCTTGTCATATTTGGTTTCTGTTCCCATCTGGACTTTGACGGAGGTAAACATTCTTGTATGTACATCAGTGGAAATTAATTGCATTATTATAAAGTCATGTAGTTGTGGAATTGGAATTGCCAGATTTAAATTCCTTCAGAGGGGCGCCTGGGTGGCTCAGTGGGTTAAAGCCTCTGCCTTCGGCTCAGGTTATGATCTCAGGGTCCTGGGATTGAGCCCCGCATTGGGCTCTCTGCTGGGTGGGGAGCCTGCTTCCTCCTCTCTCTCTGCCTGCCTCTCTGCCTACTTGTGATCTCTGTCTGTCAAATGAATAAATAAATAAATCTTTAAAATTCCTTCAGAATTTGATAAAAATGAACCTCCAGCGAGTTTACATGAATTAAACCCTCAGTAAAAGTGAATAGGAATAAGTATTTTCTCAAGCACACACCGTAACTCTGTATTACTCTTTTTAAAAAATATGAGTCTTATACTTCAAAATGGAATTTTACTTATTCATGATTTCCCCAAATTGGAAGTTAAGGTCGCTTGGCTGGGGAAGAAATAAGTGAAGTGTGGTGAATTCATACCATGGAGTAGGACTTGGGAAATAAAAGCCGAAAGTGTATTGGTACACGAAACAACATCGATGAATCTTAAATGTATTGTACTAAGTAAAAGATAACAGATTCATAAGATTACACATGGTAAGATTCTATGTATGTGACTTTCCAGAAAAGGCAAACTGTAGGCATGAAGAAGAGAGATTAGCTGCCAAAGGAGAAGAGTGGTGAAAAAGTTTGATTTCAAAAGGGTAGCATGAAGGAATTTGGGGGGCTGTGATGAAACAGTTCTGTATTTTGACTGTGGTGGTGCTTACACAGAACTATGCATTTGTCAAAATTCATAAAACTACAGAGTGAATTTTTGTGTACAGAAATTTAAAAAAATTAAACCTCAATGATATCTTACATGTTTTTATTTAAGCATTTGCATTGTTTCAATTCTGATAATGGACTTTTATATACATTTTTCATTCATTTTCACTTTATATATTGTCATTCATTATATTAGTGCTTAGTTCTGTACCCCATTTTAAAATTTTCTTTCTGTTGATTTAAAGATCTCTCTTTAAATTAATACATCTTTTCTTTCAAATAGTAAAAATATAATTTCCTGGTTTGTTTTTAGCTTTTAAAAAAATAGAGCTGAGTTGTTATTTTTCTAATGTATCACATACTTAATTTAATGGTTTCTATTTTTGGTGTCACAACGTGTCACCTCTATTTTTATTAAACTTAGTGTTTTATTTTAAACTTGAATCCATGTGAATTGTACCATGTGTGATCTATGTACATAACTTTACTCCAAATTGTTAGGAAGGGATTGCTGTTTGGAATATTCCATTGTTTCCTCAGTACTTTGAAGTGCTACATGTATTATACTACATTCAAAACATACACCTAATCATGGCTTTGTTTTCAGGAAGTAGATGGCAAACTATCTTTAGTCGAGTAAAATTATGCATACTGATACTTATTAGGTATTCTTTTTTTTGAAATGTTTTCTGTTACTTTAGATTTTTCTAAATTATTCTAGATGAAGTTGAGAATGCTTTTATGCTTTTATGAAGTACACTTAAGGTATACAAAAATCAAAGAGAAAAAGATGTATATAAAAGTTTATGAGATTCATAGTGGAATGTTTTCAAAGAATATTGATTCTCTGAAAGGGTAGATCTTCATTTATTCAATAATCAATGTCGCAGAGGAAAGAATATGTTTATGTTAATGAATATATATATTTTTGGACTGTTTTATGATTTATCTACAATTTTCGTTTCTTGTTTTCATGATTTTTGATGAACTAGCTTTCTTGACCCCGCCCTCGCCCCCTGGATTTTCATTTTTTGAGAGAATCGCTGATGATCAGATACAATTTTTTAAAGCATTCTTTTATTTTTTTTTAAAGATTATATTTATTTATTTGACAGATTACAAGTAGAGAGGCAGACGGGGAGGGGAAGGGCCGCGGGGGGAGCAGGCTCCCTGTCGAGCAGAGAGCCGATGCGGGGCTGGATCTCAGGACCCTGAGACCAAGGCAGAGGCTTTAACCCACTGAGCCACCCAGGCGCCCGTAAGCATTCTTTTATTGTATTGGTGGAATCTCCTGCCTAGTACTTGAAAAAGTGAACGTTACATGCAATTTCCCTTTCCCTGACAGCTCTAAATTGCACACTTGCACAGAGAACTCAGCTGTAATCCATAAGTTGTGGGGAGTCCCTGACGGGCTCTGATTGCTTGGAGAGCTATCTCAAGAGCCCCAAACTTTCTCGTGGTCGACAGAAGATTGCACTCTGAGCCAATCTCGCACCGCGGGTACCAGGGAAAGGTAGTTCTAACTGGTAGCACAGATTGCCCGGACTGCCAGGTTCTGCGCATGCCTGTTTCTGCGCATGCCTGGTTCCGCTTTCTGCCTCGGTGCACTTCCTTCCACCGCTCCCTCCCCCCCCTTCTATTCAGGTCTCGCGTGGGAGGCGATTCCTGCACCGTTGAATGTCCGCGCTTTTCTGGGGCCAGTCCCTCCCAACGAGGAAGCGACAGGTGAGTCCGGGACAGCTGGACAAAGGCCGAGGTGTGGCGCCGCGCTGCCCGGGGGGTCGCGGGTCGCTGGTAGGGGGTCGGTGCCCAGTAGTGTGGAGGAAATCCGCGGGCCCGCCCACGGCAGGATTTGGACGTCTGCATCAAGACTAGGGGTCGAAGACCCCACGTGATCGGCCCCTGCGCGGAACGTGCGGGGCTGTTCGTGGGGCCCCGTTTTGGAGGCCGAAGGAGGAGGGCGTGTGCGCATGCACGGTGGGTATGCGGAACCCGTGGGTGGGCGGAACCCGTGGGTGGGAGACGGCGCTGCGGGGAGGACGTCTACGCGTGCGCGGTGGGTGCTTACGTGCGATGGTCGGGGAAGCGGGCCGCGCCGTTATCGCCCGGGCTGTGCGGTTACCGCCCGGGCTGTGGCTCGGGGAGACCCGTTCCCTCGGCTCTCCCCTATATTCTTCCTGGAGGCTGAGCTGCCCACTAGCCGTGCCGAACACTGCGTCCCGATGTGCGCCGTTAATCAGGCCTGACTTGCCCTGGCATTTACGAAGGGTCGTCAAGAATTCTCTGCTTTTGTCTTATTTAATGGCAAAAAAATTAAAAAAAAATAAATAAATAAATTCCCCTCTTGAAGGTTAGCGACTTGTTCAGAATCACCCTGTTAGTGGCGAAGACTAAAAGTGTCTCCTGACTCATGAGAGAGAACTGTCTGCTTTTACACGCAAGGAAAAGCAAATTACATTTAAAAGGTCCTTTTGAAAAATGGCAACAAACCTACAGAAATTGAAACCTAGACCTTTCCTTAAAGCACTGCTTTTTATAGCTTTCTGCGGAATCACTAACCAAGGGTTTAGTAACAGTAGGGAAATTGATAAACAGGTTAGTCCGGAGTATTTTTTAAACAGTTTTAGTGAAGAGTTAATGTTATTTCACTGGCTGTATTGTTTGGTCTAAACTAGTTTATTTAAAAATTTTTGTGTGTGTGAGCATCAGGGGAGGTTTAAACTGTTAAATCCTCAGGGAGCAAATATTTACATTTACCCAGTGAAAAACGTTATGTCCAGGAGCTACTACATGATAATATCAGAGTCATGTTATATAGGGGGTGTTTCAGCATCCGAAGGTCGGAGGTACTGACATTCTTCCTGTCTGTTGGATGTGTGTAGTTTTTTAGGGCAGGAGGATTCTGGAGCTGCTAGGCACACCAGAACTTCCATGGCCCCTTCCCTCTTGTAACCCAGCACATCTTCAGAGTTGTCTGCATTTATCCAAGACAGCAGAAAATGAACAAGTCCCAGGTAAGTTATTTGTTCATTCCCCACTTTTTTTTTTTTTACAGTGGACTTTGTGAGATTTGTAGGAGTCCATATGTTAAGATGTGGAAAATTAGTAATTGATAAAAATCTTACTTTAAAATATAAAGTAACAGATCAGGAGCAAGGCCAAGTTGGCTTATAGATACAGACTGATCATTATATATCTTAGAGTTTCTAAGCTGATCCACAAATACGTCTCTGCTGTTTCTGATAACCATGGAAAAAGGAAGACACTGTATTTTGGATACAGACAGACTTTTTTTTTTTTTTTAAACACAAAGACTTCTTGAAAGATATAATTTTTGGTCTTAACATAGGGACACATAGTGGATAACCTTCCAGTGACAGCCCTGAAAGGAGTGCCTAAAGCCATTCCTCACTGAGAGTAATAGGGTCCAAGAGATAGTTAAAGTAGTGAATTTATAATGGTCTTATCTGGTCCTGCTATAAAAGCTGGTATGTTCGGAGGAATGAATGCCTGCATGCCTGTTTCAAAAACTCTCCGCGAGAACTTTAGCCAGCTTGTGTATTTAAGTTGCACAGCCAATGGTTCAGAGGTAAATTCTCTTGTAAGTATGTCTGAGCTTCCCAGTCAAATTCTTCCCATAGAATTCTGTCCTGGTCTTTCCCCTCTGCTATTGGGATCTATCCAGGTAAATGTGGCCAAAGATTTAATTGTAATTGCTTTCCTTGAAGAACTGCTGCATTACTCTACTGCAGCTCCTGGGGCAAGTCTTCTTTGTCCTCTTCTGGTATCAGTCTTCTGATGGCCCTTTCGTGGAGTCTTCCTCATTGAGCCCTGTGGTTCGGTTCCAATTTTTCATCCTTTGTCTACTAGCTTTATCATCATATCAATACACAAACATTGAAAAGATAGGTAGAGAGTTGAATAATAACTGTTCATTGTTTTGCATACTTCTAGAAATGTATAAATTATCTTCATGTATATGCAATGGACATTTTCCCCCTCAACTGACCAGTAATTTGAGATCTATTCATATGTAGTTTATCCCTTTTAATGCTCTATTTTTCACACTGTACGGGTACACTATATTCTAAATACTATATTTTATTGATAGGCATTTAGGTAATTTCCACTTTTCATTAATATAAATGCTACTGTGAATATCCTTGTTCTCTCTGCATAGATGCAAGTGTATCTCCAGACTCTGGAGCAGTGCTTCTCAAAGTTAGGTTCTTTGGCCAGAAATGGCAGTATCACCTTGAAACTCGTCAGAAATGCAGATTTTTATGTATGCTCCCAGACCTTCTGGAAGAAAAATTGGGGGGGGGCGAGGCCCAGCAATCCATATTTTTAACAAGGTGTGTATATGATGCTGATACACATCAAGTTTAAGAATTACTGCTCTATAGTCCAATGATTAGTATTTTTGAGTTACAGGATATGAGCATTTCTAATTTTTCTAGGTAAACTTATTCATTAGAAGACTACTTTTCCTCTCTCCTTTCCAGATATAAAAAGTATTTTTACACTAAGGGGTGAAAAACTTTAATTTCCATTTTTCTGGTTGTTGAGTTTTTTTGACTTTCATAAATCTGGCATTTTTAAGGTCTTTCAGACTTTAAAAACTTTGAGTTTTGTGAGAATTCTTATGTATTTTAGGTGGTAATCTTTTTTTTTTTTTAAGATTTTTTTAAATTTATTTGACAGAGATCACAAGTAGGCAGAGAGGCAGGCAGGCAAAGAGGGAGGGGAAAGCAGGGGCTTGATCCCAGGACCCTGGGATCATGACCTGAGCTGAAGGCAGAGGCTTTAACCCACTGAGCCACCCAGGCGCCCCTAGGTGGTAGTCTTTCGTGATAATTTTTACCAATTTTCTTCTCTCCATATGCTTTGTTTTTTAATATAATAGTATTATTTCTGGAAATTTTACATTGTGATACAACCCTTTTGCCTCTTCTATTTTTTATTCTTGTTTTCCTGACCCTGGGGGCCTGATGACATTTTTCTGTATTCTGTCTTTTTTCTAATAAGACTTTTTTTTTTTAATATTTAGTACCTTAATCTAGAATTTTTTTTAGTATAATGTGATGACGGGATCTGATTTTATATTTGAGCATCTCTAAAAAATAAGCAAAACAATAAAAGAACTAACACAATGCATGTGAGTGGGAATTCCTGCCGTGTTTCTTCTCCATTATGCATGTTGCTGACTTTGGACTGAGGGGGGTTTGTCATGTTCACAGAGTATCCTTGGAGTCTTATTTTATTGAAAATTAGAATAATTTTTCCAAATGCTTTCTGAACATTTTATGGGAATGATGATATAATTTTTCTTTTTAGATCCGTTATATTTCCATATTTCTAAAAAACTAATCTTTATTTTTTTAAAAGAAGCCCTACTTGGTCAAAAAGTATTACTCTTTTGATGATCACTGTAATTCTGTTTGTCAGTATTTTTTTCCATAACCTTGTCTATAGTATTCTTAATCATTTAAAAAATATTTAATTTGATTTCACTCATATGTGTAATTTAAGAAACAAAAGAAATGAATATATGGGAGGAAGGAAAGGAGAGGGAAACAAGCCATAAGAGACTCTTAAGGACAGGACAAACAGGGTTGGTGGAGGGAGGTGGTGGGGATAGACTATATGGGTGATGGTATTAAAGAAGGCACTTGTGATGAGCACTGGGTGTTGTATGCAAGTGATGAATCACTGAATTCTGCTCCTGAAACCAGTATTGCACTGTATGTTAACTGACTAGAATTTAAATAAAAATTCGGAAAAATATTTAATTTGTTCCTTATTATTCCTAATGGCTTTTCTAATTTGTTTGGACTAATATTTATCACAGATACTATTTTATCCTTCATGGAGCCAGCTTTTGGTTTTACTGATTTTCACTCTGGTTTTTTTTCCCCTTTAAAAAAAAAAAAAGATTTGGGGCGCCTGGGTGGCTCAGTGGGTTAACCCTCTGCCTCCTGCTCAGGTCATGATCTCAGGGTCTTGGGATCGAGTCCCGCATCGAGCTCTCTCTTCAGCAGGGAGCCTACTTTCTCCTCTTTCTTTCTCTGCCTGCCTCTCTCCCTACTTGTGATCTCTCTGTCAAATACATCAATAAAATCTTAAAAAAAAAAAAAGATTTATTTATTTGAGAGAGTGAGCACAGGTATGCATGAGCCCAGGAAGCCGGGCACAGGGAGAGGAAGAGGGTGTCTTAAGCAGATTCCATGCTGAGCCTGGAGCCCAATGTGGGGATCAGTCTCACAACCCTGAGATCATGACCTGAGCAGAAAGGCAGAGACCGATGCTTCACTGACTCTAGCAGCCAGGCGCCCCTCTGTTATTTTTTTTTTTTTAAAGATTTTATTTATTCATTTGAGAGAGAAATCGCAAGTAGGCAGAGGGGAGGGGGGAAAGCAGGCCCCCCGTCGAGCAGAGACTCCCCCCCCCCTTGCGGGACTCAATCCCAAGACCCTGAGATCAGGACCCGAGCCGAAGGCAGAGGGTTAACCCACTGAGCCACTCAGGCGCCCCTGTAACTGTTATTTTTATTAACTTCTGCTTTTACCTTTATTCTTTCCTTCAGATATCTTTGGTTATAGGATGTTTTTTGTAACTTTTTGTTGAAGATGAGTTTATTGTAAATCTCTTTATTATGCCCATGTAAGGATATAATTTCCCTCTATTACTACTTTAGCTGCAGAATCAGTATCAAGTATCAATATGTGGTGCTTTTTTTCCTACGCAGGTTTCTGTTTCCTTTCTGATGGTTTCTTTGATCACTAACCTAAAATGTATTTCATTTTTTAATCTTATTTTTATACATAGAACAAATGTTTTAAAAAATCCACAGATTATTAAGTGTAGAGCCCAGTGAATTACCACAAATCTAATGCCCGTGTAACTAATACGTAGGTTAGAGCAAATACTGGCAGCACTTCCAAAGCCTCCCTTGTGCTCCTCTTACAATCCCTACCTGTTACTATGCTGGTCATTCATTTGTGTGCAATCAGTGGCTTCAGTGGTAGCATGAAGTAGTGAAATGATGAAGACCATCTGGCCCTCGAGACGTAAAGTATTTGCTGTCTGGCTCTTTACAAGGAAGACTTTCCAGATCCTTGGATTAGTTTATTAAATTTATTAATGTTGCTGTCATTTGTGTCCTGTTTAAAATTATTTTTTCTACTCTAAGGCCAATAGATAATCTCCTCTGTTATTATTTAAATGTATTTTTTTTTTTTGGCTTTCACATTTATGCCGTTTTAATGGACTTGGTATTTACTTTTGTTTGCTTAGAAAATTTTTTTTTAAGATTTTATTTATTTATTTGACAGACAGAGATCACAAGTAGGCAGAGAGGCAAGCAGAGAGAGATGGGGGGAAGCAGGCTCCCTGCTGAGCAGAGAGCCCAATACGGGCCTCGATCCCAGGACCCTGAGATCATGATCTGAGCCAAAGGCAGAGGCTTAACCCACTGAGCCACCCAGGCACCCTATTGAGAAATCTTTTTATCATTAGGGCATTGCATCTTTTTCAGAACAAGTATAATTTACAGAAATTATAGAAGGCAGCTTTTTATCAAATATCAATGTTTTAGCAGTGTTTTGTTTTGCCAGAATATTATTTCAGTTGTAAAAACCATCTTCAGCTGCAAAAAGTAATCAGAAACCTTAGTGGAGGGTGCTTAGGCAGTGCATCCAGTTAGGCATCTGACTCTTGTTTTCCGCTCAAGTCAGTGTTGAGGTGGTGAGATCGAGCATTGGGTTCTGTGTTTAGCACAGAGTCTGCTTGAGATTTTCTCTCCCTCTTCCTCTGCCCCTCCTGCTTGTATGCTCGCTCTCTCTAAAATAAATAAGTAAATCAAGGGGCGCCTGGGTGGCTCAGCGGGTTAAAGCCTCTGCCTTCAGCTCTGGTCATGATCTCAGGGTCCTGGGATCGAGCCCCACATCGGGCTCTCTTCTCAGCGGGGACTCTGTTTCCCCCTTTCTCTGCCTGCCTCTCTGCCTACTTGTGATCTCTGTCAAATAAATAAATAAAATCTTAAAAAAAAATAAGTAAATCTTAAAACACAAAAAACTCTTTGGATTTAACTTGGTTTTACTGATATCCTAAGAAGTCTTAAGCTAAACAGTATTTTAAGTAGGAAAACATGAATTTTTAAATAGTTTGGTTTACTATTTCTTGGTTATAAACATATATCAACTGGTTTCTTTTATAGGAAACCGGATGAGTTTATCTCATCAAGCATTACATAATCCAGGACAAGAGCTAATTACCTTCTAACTAAAGTACTCTATGTAACAATTGCAAATATCAAAGGTATTTACTGGTTAATAATTGCTACAAAATTTGAAACAAAATATGTTTACTGGATTGTTATTCAGATTGCAGCTGCTCCTTAAGGATTTCCTGTAAATAAAAGCTCCAAAGCAATTCATGTAGGGCTTAGTTTAGATCAGTACTTTTTTTCTCGTTATCACTTTTTTTCTCCCCCCTCCACGTCCTACCCCCCTGCAGTTGCACCATATTATTAAAAACACTAAGTGCCTGGGATATATGCTTCAGAAAGACAATGATTGAGTAATTTCAAATAACGTGGAGTTCTTCATGTAAAAAAGTTTTTTTTTAATTTTTAATTTTTTATTAACATAATGTATTATTAGCCCCAGGGGTACAGGTCTGTGAATCACCAGGTTTACACACTTCACAGCACTCACCATAGCACATACCTTCCCCAGTGTCCGTAACCCAAACACCTTCTCCCCAACCCCCTCACCCTGGCAACCCTCAGTTTGTTTTGTGAGATTAAGAGTCTCTTATGGTTTGTCTCCCTTCCGATCTCATAAAAAAGATGTTTTGTGGTCACAGTTACTTCAAAAAGTAATTATATCCAAATAACCTGGCATGTCATGCTTTAGCAATTAGAGAACCATGGTTTTGACACCTGGCAGTTTATAAGTTAGTCAGATGTGAAATGCTAAATGATGTGAACAGCTCTTCTCTCTTTGGAGTGCTGCAAACTTCCAGGTTGACTTTATTTTTCAGGTAACATCTTAAGCCTACTTTATAGCATACTAAGTCATAAAGGACAAATCCAAGGAAGGTAATACTTTTCCTAAGTTACAAAACTGTAGCAAATTAATACAGTACTCTTTAATACAATAAAATCCTTTGTTGTTGTTGTTGGAGTTATGTATTACTTTAGTAATAATTTTCACTCCAAAAATGTCATTTATTTTATTTTTTTTAAGATTTATTTATTTATTTGACACAGAGAGAGAGAGAGAGAGAGAGAGAGATCACAAAAGCAGTCAGAGAGAGAGGAGGAAGCAGGCTCCCCACTAAGCAGAGAGCCGATGCGGGGCTCGATCCCAGGACCCTGAAACCATGACCCGAGTCGAAGGCAGAGGCTTCAACCCACTGAGCCATCCAGGTATCCCCCAAAATGTCATTTAAGTACCAAACTAAACACTGTTATTTTAATGGTGGTTTATAACAGAGCAAGTTATTTTATACAAATCAATATCTTTTAAAACTGTAAATTTTTTCCTTTTTTTAAGATTTTACTTAGAGAGTGCGAACGAGTGTTCACACAAGCAGGGGGAGGAGGCAAAGGCAGAGGGAGAAGCAGATTCCCTGCTTAGTGGGGAACCTGATGTGGGGCTTGAACCAAGGACCCTGAGATCATGATCTGAGCCAAAGTCTGATGCCTAACCAACTGAGCCACCCAGGTGCCCCTATAATTTCTCTCTCTCTTTTTTTTTTTTTTAAAGCATTCCCTAATGCAAACTCTTTAGGTTTACTGTGGCAGGATAATTATATGTGTTTAAGTGGCTCAGCTTTGTTCTGGGGTTAGTCCAAAGCCGAGAAAAGTACTAATGCATGAAAAGCTTTACAGTTCTGCATTAAAGGAGATGTAATATGCCAATATGACTTTCCAGGTACTTTTCAGAAATTGTTAAATTTTTACATAAATACTAGAATCCTCAGGAATTAGATGGGCATTTCAAACAATACTACTTTCGGATGATCCCTTTTATTTAGAAATCTGCCACCTCTTTTTTTTTTTTAATCAAAAGTCATACAGCTTTTCTTCAGCTTATTTTAAAAAATCCCACGTAAAATATATTTTTGATTTTTAAATAACAAGTATATTGCCAGCTTGCAGAGATGTGGGGAGCGGGTGTATCTTATAACAGCTTTCATCCTCATTTCTCTTATAAACCCTGCCACTGCCATCGGTGTCTTCATGCTCCCTCTTGCCTAAGCTGCCAAGTCTTCAGTCTCAGCATTTAATTGATGTATTACCGATTCCATTGTTTCTCGGCCTTTCTTGGCATTTGAATGCTTGCCGTCAGTCCTTCAAGGTAACTGCTAAGACTGACTCCTTCCACAGTTATCACAGCTTCTTGAGTCAAAATGGTTTTTTTCTGGGTCCTGAGGGTGTGGTTTGTGTATAAACTGCAGACACCGTATTTGTAAGTGAAATATTAGTAGATTTAAGTTCCATCGTTTTCTCTGCAGGATCACATACAGAGTGTTCTTGCACAAATGTTTTAGTTCTTGCTGCAATATGAGATTTCACAATGGAAGGCAGCCCCCACTCTGTGCTGAGAAGTCTTTGGCTGTACAGCTTTCCAGAGTGATCTGTCTGTCCAGTACATCACCTCCAACCACGTTTGGGTCTTTCTGCATTTCAGCTGTAATAGTTTCCAATGGGTGGTCAAAGACGTGGTCTGAAGTCCAGATCTTCATGGTGCCAGCCACTTGCACAATGTCCCTGGTGTTCACTTTTATTCTTTCTTTTAAAGATTTATTTTATTTATCTGAGAGACAGAAAGAACACGAGTGAGAGGACGGAAGGAAGGAGAGAATCTCAAGCAGACCCACTGAGCACAGAGCCTAACATGGACCTGATCCCACAACCCCGAGATCATGACCTTAGCCGAAACCAGGAGTCGGACGCCTAACCAGCTGTGCCATCCAGGCGCCCCTTATTTCTCATTTCTTACCACATCAAGGATGTTCCATTCTATTCCTTCTTATCTAAAGTTTTTCTTGTTTTCGTGAGTGTCCATTAAATTTTATTAAATGGCTTTGAACATCTATTAAAATCATCATACGATTTATCTCCTCTATTTTCTTAGTTGGTAAATTACATTAATTTTTAAATGTAAAACAAACTAGATATTCTTGAAAGAAACTGAGCTGGGCCATAGTATTCTTTCTATATATTCCTGGCTTTAGTTTGATAGTACTTTGTCTCGGATTTTTATATTTGTGTCCCTCATGAGAAAGACCAGTAAGTGTTTTGGGGTAGAGAGGGGGGGAGGATATGTTCTTATTACGATTTAGTATTTAATATCAGGAATATGTTGAATTTATAACATGAATTCGGAGTATTTCCTCTTGCTTTCTCTACAGGATGTTTTATTTTGTTGCTATTTCTTAGGTTTTTCATTCATATGTGAGGCCATCTGTGCCTGGAGTTGCCTTCATGGGAAGATTTCTTTCTTCCTGTCTCTCTTTTGTTAAGGAAGCTCTGTTCCCAGATTGGGGCTTGAACTCACAACCTTGAGATTGAGAGTCACGTGTTCCATCAACTGAGCCAGCCAGGCACCCACATGGGAAGAGTTTAAATTATAGATGCAATTTCCTTAACAGACATGTGACATTAGATTTCCTTTCCTTTTCCTTTTCCTTTTCCTTTTTCCTTTCCTTTCCTTTCCTTTCCTTTCCTTTCCTTTCCTTTCCTTTCCCCTTCCTTCCTTCCTTCCTTTCTTTCTTTCTTTCTTTCTGCCTGTCTTTTGTACACTACATGTCCACAGTGGAGCCCAGTGCAGGGCTCAAACTCATGACCTGAGATTGAGACTTGAGCCAGGATCAAGAGTCGGACACTTGGGGCGCCTCAGTGGCTCAGTGGGTTAAGCCTCTGCCTTCGGCTCAGGTCATGATCCCAGGGTCCTGGGATCAAACCCCACATCTGGCTCTGCTCAGCAGGGAGTCTGCTCCCCACCCACCCCCGCAACCTCTGCCTGCCTCTCTGCCTACTTGTGATCTCTGTCAAATAAGTAAATAAATAAAATCTTAAAAAAAAAAGTTGGACACTCAACCAACTGAGCTACCCAGGTGACCCTAGATTTTCTTTTTTTAAAAAGTAAGTTTTGATAAATAGTTTCTTTCTTTGAAAGTAAACTTTTTCCCCACATTTTCAAATTTATTGGCCTGTAATTTCTTCACTATATTTTCATAGACCACAGGAACTGTATAGAGATGTTGTTTTCATGCCAGATATTGGAGAGTGAGCCTTTCTTCTTTATAACTTGATCAGTTTTGGCAAAGAATTGTCAAGGTACAGACTTGGTTTTGTCTTCTCTCTTTCTACTGTATGTAGATTTTTTAAATCTTTTAAAGTCTGATCTGTAACATGTCTTTGTGCATATATTAGCTGTAACTTCCTCTTTTGCTTTAAAAAAAGGTAGATACTTACTGATTCTTTAACTTTTCTAATGTATACTATTAAGGATTTGTTTTTTTCTAAACATAACTTCTTAGATGTGTCTCACAGATTTTGGTATGTTGTATTTTGATAATTCACTTAAAAATAATCTCTAATCTACGGGTACATGAGTGTTTCAGTCGGTTAAGTGTCCAACTCTTGGTCTTGGCTCAGGTAATGGTCTCGGGGTTGTAGAATTGCGCTGCGTGGAGGGCTGCATGCTCAGTGAGGAGTCTGCTTGAGATTCTCCCTCTGCCCTTCCCCACCCACTTGCAGGCACATGGGTGTGTTCTCCCTCTCAAATAATAAATAAATAAATAAATAACCTCTAATCTCTATTTAGTAATATATTTCTTAAATAAATATAACAACACATCTGTCTTAATCTGTAAACGTTGTGAAGTTTTCTAGTTAATCTTTTTCTTACTGATACATTAAACACTACAAAAAGAATGTTCTCTATATGACATCAAATCTTTGAAGTTGTGGAAATCTGCTTTGTGTCCCAGACTGGCCAATTTAAGTACAGAAGGTACGTGTGAATCTGAAAAGTGTGTGTGTGTATGTGTGTAAATATATTTTGCAGTTTGGGACTGCATTTTCTCTGAAGGTAGTTACCGTTTCATTTCTCTCTGGCTGCTTTTAAGGTTTGCCATTTATATTCAGTCTTTCTCATAGTTTTTATATCTCTTTTTGAAACTCTCAATCTGTCCATCTTTTTCCCTTTATCATTTTTAAAAAAGATTTTATTTATTTATTTGATAAAGATCACAAGTAGGCAGAGAGGCAGGCAGAGAGGGAGAAGCAGACTCCCTGCTGAGCAGAGAGCCTGATGCGGGGCTCGATCCCAGAACCCTGGGATCTGGGACCTGAGCCCAAGGCAGAGGCTTTAACCCACTGAGCCATGCAGGCGCCCCTTCCCTTTATCATTTTTTTTTAAATTGTAGTTGACACACAATGTTACATTAGTTTCAGGCATACAATATGGTGATTCAACAAGCCTTTTTCTTGATCATTTTAACCATAGTCATTAAATATGTCAGATAATTCCAATATCTGGAGCTCCCTGTGTCCTAAGCTTAAATTTTTAGAAGAAATATACTAGACCATTCATTTGGCAAATATTTTTTGAACACCTTTCATGGACTGTTTTAAGTGTTTGGAATATATACATAAACAAAATAACCTGCTTTTCTGAACCTGTTTGGAACCTGGAGTGTTCTGGATGGACATGCTGAATTGCTTTTTGCTTTTTTTTTTTTTTTTCCTGAATTACTCTTAATAGACTGTTACGAATTGAGTTTGCAAGTGTTTTATTTAGAATATATGTATCAAAATTAAATAGGAACTGTTTTTGAACAATATTTTGTTACTAAATTTATAATGTTTCACCGATGTTTTTTATGGTATAGAATGTTTAAATTACATGGGTTGTTGGGGGTTGCCTGGTGGCTCCGTCAGTTAAGCATCTGCCTTCGGCTCAGTTCCTGATCTCGGGGTCCTGGGATCGAGCCCTTCATTGGGCTCCCTGCTCAGCAGGGAGTCTGCTTCTCTCTCTGCCCCTTCCCCTGCCCGTGTGTGCTCTCTCTCTCAGATAAATACATTTTTAATATAAATAAATAAATAACATGGGTTGTCACTTAGCGTTGGCTAGATTTTTAATCCTGAAAATATCTGAAATTATTTTTTTCCATGGTAGACTTCAAGATCTTCAGTTGATTTTTAAATATTTTTAAATCCTATTTCTGGTTATTGGACTATACACTGATTTTCTACCTTTTTCTAAATCTATTTTGGTAGTTCTTTAATGTTTCAACCCAAAGCATCAGTTTCTTTTGGGATATCATATACAGTATTTTCTTTAGGAAAACAAAATATATTTCATGGAGAGTTGAGTGTATCTCCTATATTTTCATAGATACATGACTGTCTTAAAAGTGTCCTCTTGGGGTGCCTGGGTGGCTTAGAGGGTTACGCCTCTGCCTTCAGCTCAGGTCATGATTCCAGGGTCCTGGGATCGAGCCCCACATCAGGCTCTCTGCTCAGCAGGGAGCCTGCTTCCCCTTCTCTCTGCCTGCCTCTCTGCCTACTTGTGATCTCTCCCTCACTCTGTTAAATAAATAAATAAAATATTTTTTAAAAAAGTGTTCTCATATTTATAGTTGTATTTTCTTTTCTTTTTTTTTTAAATATATTGATTTCACAGAGAGAGCGCAAGCAGGGGGAGCAGTAGAGGGAGAGGGAGAAGCAGGTTCCCCACTGAGCAGGGAGCCCAATGTGGGGCTCCATCCTAGGACCCTGGGATCATGACCCGAGCCGACGCTTAACCAACTGAGCCACCCAGGCACCTCTATAGTTGTATTTTCTTTAAGTGATTGGCTTTTCTGATATTTGGTGCTAAAAAAGATAAATGATTTCATTCTCTTCTTGAAGAATCATCATTGCTCATTTCATTCTTTTAGCCCTCAGTGTTACCTTATCTGCTGTGAATTTAGTTAAACCACTTTAATTTTGCTTATATATTTTTTAAAGTTTTTTTTATTCATTTGAGAGAGAAAGAGGAGTGGGGGAAGGGCAAAGGGAGAGGAAGACGCAGACCCCACTGAGCAGGGAACCCAACATGGGGCTGGATCCCAGGACC
This sequence comes from Lontra canadensis, assembly GCF_010015895.1. Classification (NCBI taxonomy): domain Eukaryota; kingdom Metazoa; phylum Chordata; class Mammalia; order Carnivora; family Mustelidae; genus Lontra; species Lontra canadensis. The sequence goes on from NW_022631079.1 coordinate 4,733,274, forward strand.
CTGAGATCATGACTTGAGCCCAAGGCAGATGCTTAAGTGATTGAGTCACCCAGGTGCCCCTATTTTGCATATATATTTTTTGCAGTGTATTTGATATTTGCCCATTATTTTGTTTTCAAATTTTTTTGATGTTGCAAATAATTGGTTTTGTTTTCAAATCAGTTATGTCACCCATTGGTAAGAAATTTAGCACATTCATATGCCATCTTATAGTTTAGGTTTTTTGTTTTACAATCTTGTTTACTGTATATCCTAGTATAACATCATTAATGTTTTGTGTGTTCTATATCGTTATAATTTTTGTTACACACTCAGTTTGTCGTTGCACTACTGGTCAAATTTACTTTCTTTTTTTCCCCTAATTTGAGAAATTGTTGCTTTCTAGTTTTGATTATGAAGACATTACTGTTATAATAGTCTGTATTTCTCTGTTAACATATCTTCGTTGAGTAATGTTTTATCATCAGAATCTTTGATTGTCCATTTCTTCCCTTCCATCCAAACTAGAAAAGAATGTCAGAATGATACTACATTTCCACATCACTTCCAAATAAATGCCTTGGTTTTGCGGTTGTTTTTCAGAATCTTTTGTTTTAGTCTGTTGGTTTTATGAATAGTATATCATCAATTTTATGCCAAGAACTTAGTGTGTATTATAAGTTCCAAAAAGTATTTTTTCAGTTAATTGAGATAAGCTGTATATAACTTAAGTGTCAAGCTTGATGAATTTTTACGTGTGTGTGTGTATGTGTGCACACGCACGCACGCACACACCCATGTAATTACCACCCAGTACCCCAGAAGTTTCTCTGGTACTTGAGGTCCATCTTACTTTAACATCTATTATCATTGATTAGTTTTGCTTGTATGTCTGACTTCCACTCAGTATTGTATGTGTGAGATTCATCCATTTTGCTGAGTGTATAAGTTTATCTTTTATCTTCGTTATGTATTCCACTGTATAACCATACTGCAGTTTTATTTCTCCATTCTGTTGATGGGCTTCTGGACTGTTTCCAGGTTTTGGCTAATAAACAAAACTGCTCTGAACATTTCCTATAGACCCTTTGGTTGACAAAGGGTATATAACTAGTAAAGGAATTAATACAATAGCTTTAAATAGAAATTCCCTAATATTTTCCCAAGGTGTATGTACTTGCTTGTCCTCCCACTGGCAAGGTATGAATGTTCCAGTTGTTTTCATATTTTTGCCAGTATCTGTATTTGGTATTTTCTGAGTTTTTCATTTCAGACATCCCAGTGTGTATGTCATTGTGGTTATCATGTGACAGTTAGGTTCGGGGTAGGTGGTAGATACTAGATGGGGCATGAAGGAGCTTCTCAGTTTCACTAATGTTTTATTTCTTGATCTAAATGCGGTTTTATGCATGTGTTCACTGTGTGAAACTACACGGAGCCATTTGTACTCCAAGGTTCACTTTTGTGTTATTTTTATGTATATTCATACTTCAACAAATTTACAAAAATCACAGAGTTGACAATGACAACTTGTTTATCTAAAGAAGTCTCAAGGATATCATTAAGCTAAAACCAGGAGTCAGAATAATGTTAATTATTTCATATATGAAGGTCAGAATTCTTCAGCATATTTCCTTCCTTTTTTTTTCTTAAGAGAGAAAGAGACTGCACACATAAGCACGTGCACGATTAGGGGAGGGACAGAGGGAAGGGGAGAAAGAATTCTAGTGGACTCCCCATTCAGCGTGGATCCTGATGCGGGGCTTGATCTCATGACTCTGAGATCATGACATGAGCCAAAATCAAGAGTCAGATGCTTAACAGACCCATCCACCCAGGCGCCCCTAAATTGAACACTTCTATATTTCACCATTAAGTGTAATATTTGCTGTAGGTATATATGAAAGTCCATTATCACACTAGGGAAATTTCTTTCTAGTTTGCCACTAGTTTGTTTTTTTTTTTTAAATCACGGTTTTGTGTATATACTCAGATGATCATATTATCATCTCTTAGTTTTTAAAACTATTCATTCTTATTTTAATTCCCACCTTCAGGAAATTCCTTCATGGCCTGTTCTTCTGTTTTCCAGTTAAAAAGTGATTTTTCCTCACCTTGCATTCTTGATTATTTTCAGTCTCTTACTTCTCTGAGAGCTTTCTGATTCATTGTTGGTGATGTCAAATGCTACCAAATTATTAATGTTTGTCAAAACTTTATTTTCATCCTAGACCTACAGTATTACGTTTCACATTTAAGATGTATCTTGTTAAAATACAGTGTCCAGTTTATTTTTTCCTTGCTTATTTTTTGATAACTTGTGTTTATGCAGTTGTTTGTGTATATACTCTGAGGAAACTTCTTTCTGCCGATGATTGGTGGCCATGTTCTATCATTCTCTGTCCGCTTATCAATTCCCTATTTGTTTCACAGCTTTTGCAGTAGTAGTTTATCTAAGTGATGGTTTTTGTCCTTTAGCTTTCCCTTTACTTTTTTGGGAGAATTGGTCTATAAATAAAAACCTAGTCACATAATTTTTATATACACTCAGATCTCTTCTCTGGCTCCCCTTTCTTTGGAACAGTGAGTCGTAAAGTAGAGGCATGCACTCTAGATGACATCCCAAACAATCCAGTTGGTATCTTCTCTGTGTTCTACAGGTATTTCAAGTGTAACAGTTCCAAAATCTTCCCTTCTCATTTTCTACACGTCCTAATTATGGGCTCTAAATTGAAGACTTCGAACCTAGAATGTGTACTGCAGTGAAATAAAATATTAAGCTGTCATTTTACTTTTTAAAGTTGAGGAAAAATAAAGCTTGTCACAAAATATATTGATAATTTATTTCCATAATCCATAAATACAAACTTGTGTAGTACTCAAAAATACTCTGTAAGGTTGGTGGTGATCACGTATGTTGGAGACTTGGTGTAAAATTACTCTGTAATCCATTCCATGTCTTGCTTTCTTCATGGCCCTTTCTTCACAGCGCCAGCTGTTTCTCAACATTTCCTGTGCTGTTTGCCCTCTGCTCATTTCCCAAATATGCTAGAGGAGTCCTGCCTTCGCATGTACCGTGGAGTTGCGTGAACAGCACAGCATGACTCTTTGTCCCGTAGCTGTTCTTCAGTGAAACTCAAAATAGAACTAATTTTCTTCCTCATTTATTTCAGTCTGTCTGCTGTGTACTCTCACCTTAGCGATCGTAACACACTACTGCGTGTTTTCTTACCATATTATTGCTACTTGAATCCAAGAACAATTTTAATAATCTTAGCATTTCTAAGAACTAGAATGGTTCCAGATACAGTATGCGATTTGATCATTTTTTACATGAATAATACCTTAAGGCAATGGCATAGTATTTCCGTTACGGTTTCTCATCTTCCCTCAAAGTATAAAGTCAGATGTTTTGCAAACTATTTTGGTAATCCTGGTGAGGATTGGTACCCATACGGCTTTTTCCATGTTACCCTATTCTGAACATTTCAGATTGAACAGAAATTCCAAGGATCAGTGTCGTTTAAGGATGTGACTGTGGGCTTCACCCAGGAAGAGTGGCAGCGCCTGGATTCAGCTCAGAGGTCCCTGTATAGAGACGTGATGCTGGAGAACTATAGTAACCTTGTCTCACTGGGTAAGGTCTGTTTTTTTGTAATTCCAAATAGCATGTTCTCATTCTTTTAACTGTGAAGCATATAGACGCTGTAGAGCTGAATGATTTTTTAGTATTGGAACTGAGGAATCAGTGTTGATTGATCTCTTTTGGGCACCAGGAAGATATTTGTGTAAACCTCTCCAGTGAAATGTTCAATAGCGTCTTCGTCGAGTAGCTTGCTTGCTTGCTGCTCTTTCAGAGACCCTGCAGTCCAGGCCTTCTGGTCTGAATCCTAAACTGTTTTGCTTTGTCAGGGTATTGTGTTACCAAACCAGAAGTGATCTTCAGGCTAGAGCGAGGAGAGGAGCCATGGATACTGGAGGAAGAATTCCCAAGCCAGAGCTTCCCAGGTGAGTTAATGGACACTGAACAGATGAACATCAGGGCATTTAGTATCTTCCCATGATTAACCCAGAGGTTGACAATTTCAAGAATATCTCTTTAGAAGTCTTAATCCTGGGAACTGACTGGGAATACTGGTTTTCGAACCAAATCTCCAGAAACCACTCTTTTTTTTTTTTTTAAGATTTTATTTATTTATTTGACAGAGAGAGAGAGAGATCACAAGTTGGCAGAGAGGCAGGCAGAGGGAAAGGGGGAAACAGGCTCTCTGCTGAGCAGAGAGCTGGATGCTGGGCTTGATTCCAGGACCCTGAGACCATGTCTTAAGCTGAAAGTAGAGGCTTAACCCACTGAGCCACCCAGGTGCCCCTCCAGAAACCACTCTTAAAAAAAATTCTTTTTGATTCACTTTTTGAGTATTTACCATTCTTACATCTATCAAAAGACCAGTCTTTGCCTACCTTATTTTTACTGTTGTTTTTTCATTCCTTTGTTTCTCAAAGCAGTGTCAGTTGCCTGCCTTACCGTCATCAGGCATTCCTTCATATGCTCATTTCTTGACTCAAGTAGTTTTTGAGTAGTTGCTATTATCTGTGTGTCGATGAGCTTATACAAATAGCAGTAGCAGCCAACAAATACATGAAAAGATGGTCAGCGTTAACTAAACGTCAGGGAAATGCAAATCGGAACCACACATCACACCATTTAGAATGGCTAGTACCAAGAAGAGAAGAGATAACAAGTTCTGGGAAGGATGCGGAGGAAAAGGAACGCTTGTGCATTGCTGACTGTGATGTCAATTGGTTCAGCTACAATAGAAAACAGTATAGAGATTCCTCAGAAAGTAAAATATAGAACAATCCTGTATGATCCAGTAGTTCCGCTTGGGAAGACACCCAGAGGAAATGAAAACAGGCTGTCAAAGAGAGAATGTGCATGCTGGTGTTTATCAAAGTATGATTCACAATAGCCAGATACGGAAATGACCTTAGGTTCCTGTCAGTGGATGAGCAGCTAAATAAAATAGGTGTGTGTGAGTAATAGAATACTATTCAGCCGTGAGAAAGGACATTCTGCCACTTGCACAATGGGTAAACCTTGAGTGCTTTATGTCAAGTGAGGTAAGTCTGACAGAGAAAGGCAAGTACTGCATGTTGTCACTTGTATCTGGAATCTAGAAAAGCCGTATTTGTTATAAACATGAGTAATGTGGTGGTTACCTGGAGTAGAGGGGTTGCGAGAAAGAAGAGATGGTGTTTAAGTGTATAAAAGTGTAACGAGTAGTAAATAAGCCCTAGAGGGGTGCCTGGGTGGCTCAGTCATTAAGCATCTGCCTTTGGCTAGGGTCATGATCCCAGGGTCCTGGGATTGAGCCCCGCATGAGGCTCTCTGCCCAGTGGGAAGCCTGCTTCTCCCTCTTCTACTTCCCCGGCTTGTGTTCCCTCCACCGCTGTGTCTCTGTCAAGTGAATGAATACCATCTTAAAAAAAAAAAGATAAATAAGCCCTAGAGATGTTATATATCGTATAATGAATATAGACAATATTTTGTTACAATAATCAAATTTACTGAGACACTAGAACTTAATTATTCTAATCACTAGTAAGAAGTGGTAATTATGTAACATAATGGGTGTAATTCTTGGTACAGTGGCAATTACACAGCATAAAAATGTATCAGATTAACAGATTGCACACTGTAAATTTATGCAGTTATATGTCAAATATAAATTTAAAAGGTGGCACTAAAATCAGATACTTATGTGTATTAAAGCCCTGTAGTGTTAAAAATTATCCTAGAATTAGAGCAAAGTTAAGTTGATTGTGCTATTCTAAGAAGAGTCTTAGGGAAAACTTTAAGGAGATCGCCATCAAAGCAGAATTTGAGGGGCGCCTGGGTAGTTCAGTGGGTTAAGCCTCTGCCTTTGGCTCAGGTCATGATCTCAGGGTCCTGGGATCGAGCCCCGCATCAGGCTCTCTGTTCAGCAGGGAGCCTGCTTCCCTCTCTCTCTCTGCTTGCCTCTCTGCCTACTTGTGATCTCTCTCTCTCTCTGTCAAATAAATAAATAAAATCTTAAAAAAAAAAAAAAGCAGAATTTGAATGTGATGATTGTGTGAGCTGTGAGGATCCCTCCTCTTCACAGCAGGGGTAATAGCAGCTACTAAGCCAATGAGGGGGAATGTGTTTGGTGTTTCTTGGGAAACAGCAAAAATAGTCACAATGGCCAAGGGGAATGTTTGATGGGAAGTGGGGCAAGAAATGATGTCAGGCAGCTGTGGTCCAAAAGATGAATATCATAAGTCTTACTGAAGTTTTTAATTTTATTCTTACTAGTGTACTTTGGTAAACAAACAATGTCTGATTTATGTTTATAAGATCTTTCTCACCTCTGTAGAGAAAATATTGGAAAGAACATAAGCACTTAAGAGAGTTCACTAGAGGACACACTTAGTTTTCCTGAAGGGTGATTATGGTCATTTAGTCAAAATTGGAGAGGAGTGGAAATAATGAGAAGAGGCTGGATTTTCTCTGTATTTGGAATAACTGAAGAACTAACATTTGTATTGGGGCACGTGGGTGGCTCAGTTGGTTAAGTGTCTGCCTTTGGCTCAAGTCATGATCCCAGGGTCCTGAGATCAAGCCTTGCTTTGGGCTCCCTGTTAAGTGGGGAGTCTGCTTCTTACCCTTCTTTTCCCTCTGCCCCTCTCCCCCTGCTTATGTTCTGTCTCTGTCTCAAATAAATAAATAAAATCTTTAAAAAGAAAAAAAAGAACTAAAAAGGGAAGAGATGATGGCACTTGAAGTATTTAAAGGAATAATGATGAAAATTTTCCAAATTTGGCAAAAAAGATATTCATACCAGTGGCATGTCATGATTAAATTTCTGAAACCAAAAGAGAAAAAATTTTGAGACTAGAGAGAAACAACTCATTTCCTTTGGAAATAATAGTGAATTTGTAATCTGAAACCATGGAGGCTGGAAGGCAATAATATTTTTTTTTCCCAAGTACTGAAAGAAAAGAACTTTCAAACAAAAAGAACTGTGGCTTGTGAAAATACATTCATGAAAGAAGGATAACCGAAGGTATCCTACAAAGGAAAAAAAAGAGAAAATGTTGTTAGCAAACTTACCTTTTAAAAATGGCTAGAGGAAGTTCTTTAAATAGAAAGGAAATAACACAAGAAAACTTGGAACTTCAAAAAAGAAAGAACATTGAAAGTGGCAAAAAATAAGGGTAAATATAATTGGAGTTTCCATCGAAGGAGTTTCTGAAATCATATTTGATTGTCGAAGCAAAATTTAGAATATCATGATTTGATGCTCTGCGTGTGGAGGATATGATGTATTTACAAGATAGAATACAGGAATTTAATTGGAATTAAAGTGTTATATTTCCTTGAAGTGGTAAAATGTTGATCCAGGAAGACTGTAATAAATTGTGTATATACATTTTACCTAGAAATGGACTTGGAATACCTAGAACAACCACTAAAAAAACTATACAAGGTGGTAAACTTAGAAATACTGTAAGTAAATGAAGATGGAATCTTTTTCTTTTTAAGATTTTATTTATTTATTTGAAAGACAAAGATCACAAGTAGGCAGAGAGACAGGCAGAGGGATAGGAAGGGAAGCAGGCTCCCTGCTGAGCAGAGAGCCCGATGCGGGGCTCCATCCCAGGACCCTGGGATCATGACCTGAGCTGAAGGCAGAGGTTAACCCATTGAGCCACCCAGGCGCCCCTGAAGATGGAATCTTTAAAAAGATGTTCAAGTAACCAGTAAGAAAATAAATTAGGAACAGATGAATGAGAAACTGAGAAAACAATAGAAAAATAAAACAGCAGACTTAAATGTTGACATAGCAATGTCTACTGTAAATGTAAATGATCTAAACACACCAATTCAGGGCACCTGAGTGGCTCAGTTGGTTAAGCGACTGCCTTTGGCTCAGGTCGTGATCCTGGAATACCGGGATGGAGTCCCACATTGAGTTCCCAGCTCCATGGGGAGTCTGCTTCTCCCTCTGACCTTCTCCTCTCTCGTGCTCTCTCTCTCACTGTCTCTCTCTCAAATAAATAAATAAAATCTTTAAAAAAAATGAAAAAACACACCAATGCAGGTGTAGACTGGCAGACTGGATAAAACAAAAAACAAAAGGCAGAAATATGTTATCTACAAAGAAATTCATTTCAAATACAACATAGTGAGGTTGATGGGAAATAGAAAAAGATACACTGGGGTACCTGGGTGGCTCAGTCATTAAGCGTCTGCCTTCAGCTCAGGTCATAATCCCAGGATCCTGGGATCCAGCCCTGCATCAGGCTCCTTTCTTGGTGGGAAGCTTGCTTCTCCCTCTCTTACTCCCCCTGCTTGTGTTCCCTCTCTCACTGTCTCTCTCTCTCTGTCAAATAAATAAATAAAATCTTTTTAAAAAATGAGAAAGAAAAAGATACACTATGCAAACATTAATGAAAACAAAACAAGACTGACTCCATTAATATCAGATAGTCTTGAGAGCAAAGGAAATTATTGGAGAAAAAGCAGTATTCCAACAAAAAAGACTGTGATCCAAAATGTGACCCCACCAAACAACAGAAAGAACCTCCTAGTACACAAATCAAAACTGATTGAGCTGAAAAGAGAAATAAACAAATTTTCAATTATATTTGGGGAATTCAGCACCTTACTCTCAGCAATTGGTAGAACTTTCGGACAGCAGATATAAATTAATGGCAGATGTAGAAGAACTGAATGGTACCATCAACCAGTGGGATTGAATGAACATTTGTAAATAGTACCTAAAAGCAGCAGGATATACATTCTTTTCAAGTGCCTGTGGAGCATTCAGTAAGATACAACATATCCTAGGCCATAAACAAACCTTAGTAAATTTAGCAGAACCAAAATTGTGCTATGTTCTCTTAGCACAAGGAAATCAAACTGCGAATCAGTAATAGAAAGGCAGTAGAGGGCACCCGGGTGGCTCAGTAGGTTAAAGCCTCTGCCTTGGGCTCAGGGCGTGATCCCAGGTTCCTGGGATCGAGCTTGGAGTCAGGCTCTCTGTTCAGCGGGGAGCCTGCTTCCCTTCCTCTCTCTCTCTGCCTACCTGTGATCTCTATCTGTCAAATAAATAAATAAAATCTTTTTTAAAAAGGCAATAGAAAAATACCTAAACACTTCAGAATTAAACAAGACACATATAAGTAAAGCATGAATGAAAGACAGCCCAGAGGAAAATTTAAAAATAACATACAGAAATGTCAGGTATCAGTCTCACTGGAGTTCCCTATATGTAATGAGTTGTATTTCTCTTGATACTTAAGTTTTCTTTTTGTGATCCTTTTTTAATATTTTTACTATGATGCATCTTGGCATGGATCTCTGTTTATCTCACATGGAGTTTATCTTCTTGAATTTGCGTATTATTTTTCTCTTAAATTTGCAGGATTTTGCCATCATTTTGTTGAATGATTTTTCTCCTCTTGCTCTTCCTTCTCTTCTTTTGATATTCCCATTATGAATATGTTGGTTCAGATAGCACTATCTTTCATTTGTTTGAGGCTTTCTTCGGTTTTATTCATTCTTATTTCTTTTGTGTAAATGATATCTGTTGATGTATCTTCAAGTTTACTAATTCGTCTTCTATAAGCTTGAATCAACGAGCCTAACAAATTTACAGTGCAGATATTATAATTTTCAAATTGAGAATTTTTGTTTCATTCTTTTCAGTTTGTTGATATTCTCTATGTGATGAGGGTGCCATCTTTACCTTCCTTTACTTCCTTGAACATGGTTGCCTTTTGGGCGTGTTTGTAAAAGCTGCTTTGAGAAGTGCTAATTCCGATATCTGGACTCTTTCAAGGGCAGTTAGTTGCCTGCTCTTTCCCCCATATATGTGAAATTTTCCTCGTTGTCTTGTGAATCACAAGACAAATATCTTTTCTTTCTTTCTTTCTTTTTTCTTTCTTTTTTTTTTTTTGGACAAAAGGGGTATTTTAGATATTTTGTACCTCACCTTATACTGATTCCTTCTTTCTCTGAAAGGGTCTGTTGTTATTTTTCCTTGCTCATTTATTTATTTAATGACTGGATTGGATTATTGAAGTCCTTTCCTTCCACAGTGTACGTCTCTAATGCCTCTTGTCAGAGGGCTCTGCCTTGGGGGTACCCAGTGTTACTAGGATGACAGATAAGTTTTTCAAAGTGTTAGAAAGGAAAACCTGATGGAACTTGAATGAGAAAAAGACGCACAGTTACAGTCTGTTTCAACATCCCTCTCCTAATAAATAGAAGAACACTGAGTAACCAAATTGACTTAATTGACATTTATAAAATATCCCCCACCCCTACACACAAATAAACCAGTGGAATACACATTCTTTTCAGGAACACATGAATGTAAACCAAGGTAGATCACATTCTAAGATCTAAAACAAATCTCAATTAATTTAAAAGGAGTCAAGTCATATAAAATATTTTTTCTTACCAGAGTAGAGTTAAATCTAGCCAAATTAAAAATCAATAACAGAAAGAGCTGTAAAATTCCTAAATAGTTACAAACTTAATGGCACACTTTTACATAACTTGATGGTTCAGAGAGGAATTTGAAGGGTAAATTAGAAACTATTTTGAGCTGAATGTTCACGAAAACAGAATTTGTGGGAAATCAACATATAGGAAATTTTTATATTGGAAATGAAGTATGTGTATAGTATTTCATTGATTTCATTATTTTCCATATGATCTTTATTCCTTACTTCTTTTACTGCTTTTGGGTTTATTTCTTACTTCTCTTATTGCTTTTGGGTTTAATTTTCTCTTTTCTAGGGTTTTTCCTCTCAAGACTATAATCCTACATATATGCATATAATTTTATTTTAAAATTTTTATTTATTTTGCAGACTACCTTCTTTAGCTGGGGCCGCCTTTGTGATCCATTTCTTCTTTCTTTAGTTTTATTGTCATTTTTTTTGCTCTGTCATCATGCCTTTTTCAATGCTATTTATTAAAATTCCAGTGAAGTCTCTTTTCTCTTTGGGCTCTCTGTCAGTCTGCCTGGACTACTACAACAAAACACCACAGATTGGGTGACTTAAATAACAGAAATTTGTTTTCTCACACTTCTGGAGTCTGTAAAGCCAAGGTGAAGGTGCCAGCAGTGTTGGTTTCTGGTGAGCCCTATCTCTTCAGCTTGCAGACAGCACCTTCTTGCTAGCCTCACATCGCTTTTTTTCTGTGCACATGGTGGGAGCAAAGAAGTTGGGGTCTCTTCTGCTTCTAATAAGGATGCCATTCCTATCAGAGTAGCCCTATACCCTGATGACCTAATTCAACCTTAATTGCCTCCTTAAAGGCACTGTCTCCAGATACAGTCACATTGGAAATTAGGGCTGCAGCATATGTTTGGGAGAGGGACAATTCAGTTCATATCTGGCTCCTTGTAATTTAAGTCTATTCTAAGGTCACATTGTCCTTTTTACAATATTATTCCTCACCTAGATCACTAAGCGTTGTGTCCTTAGTTCCCATATACTCTTGGAGTTCCCAGTGGTCTGAATTGTCATGTATCAGAACTGAGATGTCATCTCAGTATTCCCCCACTTGTAGTGGGACTTCCCCTTTCTGGGAATGATTCTAATTACATTTAATCATCTCTGAGTTCCCTGTTTCTTCTTTATGTGTGGTTGCTACAGTATGTAGCTGACTCTTCCAATGGATGTGGGCTCATTATCAGTTTCTTCTGTATAAATGTTTCTTTCCTTAGTGGTGATTTGAATTTAGTAGTACTTTGTATCTCCTAGTTATGCTAAAGTCGTGGGTTGTTGTAGGTAATTTTATTTGCTCTCCTTATATTGATCCATACATTTTTTTAGAGGGGAGATGGACACATTCAGATTTTAACAGGTGCTGTTATTTTTCAGACATTGGAATGCAGATGTACATGTTGTAATAGCCAGTTTCTGCTCCCTTTTTGCACTGTGCCAGGCTTTTTTTTTCTGTGCCAGGCTTTTGTTTCTTGTTTTCATTTCTGTTTTTTCATATCAAACTCAAGAATAGAAAAAAATATGTGCTTAAAATTATTTTCTTCTCTGGAGACTAAACAAGAAATCCAAATCAGCTATAACATAGGGCATTTGTATATATATTGCATTCCATAAAAAATGTGTTAATATTTCTATGTAAGGTTAATTTTTCTTATTTTTAGAAATCTGGAAAATGGATCACAAGAAAGAAAGAAGCCGCAAAAACCAGCCTAGACATGTGTGGGAAGTTGCATTCATCAATAATAAAACACTAACTAAAGAACAAGGTAATGTAGTAGAAAAACCACTTAACTTGGACACAAAGTCTTTTCCTTCCAGAAGAACCCTCTGTCAGTGGGACTCATGTGGAGTGAATTTCAGCTGTATTTCAGAATTGTTTATCGATAGGAAAAACTATTTAGGAAAAAAGACTGATGAATTTAATGCCTGTGGAAAATTGCTACTCAGTATTAAACATGAGAAAACTCATACTAGAGAGAAAAGTGAATTTTTTAAAAATGGGAAAATGTTGAGTCATGATGAGGACCCTATTCGTCCTGAGAAGATTCAAACGTTAGAGCAAAATTTTGATTATAACATTTATCAAGAAACCTTCCTTGAAAAGGCAATATTTAGTACATACAAGAGAGAGATTGCAGAAGGGAATGACTGTGAATGTAATGAATATGGGAGAACCTTCTTTGATAACTCCTTCTTATTCCATCGGATAAATTCCTCAGAGGAAAATCACTGTGGATTTAGTGGTTGTGGAAAATCCTTATGTGTAAAGTCTACCCTTTTGAAACATCATGGGGCACATATGAAACACTATGAATGTAATCAAAGTGGGAATAATTTCAGGAGGAATTTATGCCTTTCACAACTTCAGAAAACTCATAAAGGAGAAAAACACTTTGAATGTAATGAATGTGGGAAAGCGTTTTGGGAGAAATCCCACCTCACTCGACATCAGAGGATACACACAGGAGAGAAACGCTTTCAGTGTAATGAATGTGGAAAAACTTTTTGGGAGAAGTCAAACCTCACTAAACATCAGAGGTCACACACAGGAGAGAAACCCTATGTGTGCAGTGAATGTGGGAAAGCCTTCAGCCACAAGTCAGCCCTCACGTTACACCAGAGAACACATACAGGTGAGAAACCCTATCAGTGTAATGCATGTGGGAAAACTTTTTATCAGAAGTCAGACCTCACTAAACACCAGAGAACACACACAGGGCTGAAACCCTATGAATGCTATGAATGCGGGAAATCCTTCTGTATGAATTCACACCTTACAGTGCATCAGAGAACTCATACAGGTGAAAAACCCTTTGAATGTCCTGACTGTGGGAAATCTTTCTGTCAGAAGTCACATCTTACACAACATCAGAGAACTCACATAGGGGATAAACCCTACGAATGTAATGCATGTGGGAAAACATTCTACCACAAGTCAGTTCTCACCCGACACCAGATAATTCATACAGGGTTGAAACCTTATGAATGTTTTGAATGTGGGAAAACCTTCTGCTTGAAGTCTGACCTCACAGTACATCAGAGAACTCACACAGGGGAGAAGCCTTTTGCATGTCCTGAATGTGGGAAATTCTTCAGCCATAAGTCTACCCTCTCTCAACATTATAGGACACATACAGGGGAGAAGCCCTTTGAATGTCATGAATGTGGGAAAATCTTCTATAATAAATCATACCTAACTAAACATAATAGAACACACACAGGGGAGAAACCCTATGAATGTAACGAATGTGGGAAAACCTTCTGTCAGAAGTCTCAGCTCACGCAGCACCAGAGAATTCACATAGGTGAGAAACCTTATGAGTGTAATGAATGTGGAAAGGCTTTCTGTCATAAGTCCGCCTTAATTGTCCACCAGAGAACTCATACAGAGGAAAAGCCCTATAAATGTAATGAATGTGGGAAATCTTTCTGTGTGAAGTCAGGACTTATTTTACATCACAGAAAACACACAGGGGAGAAACCCTATGAATGTAACGAATGTGGGAAAACCTTCAGCCACAAATCATCCCTCACAGTACATCACAGGGCTCACACAGGAGAGAAATCTTGTCAGTGTAATGAATGTGGGAAAATTTTTTACCGCAAGTCAGACCTTGCTAAACATCAGAGATCACACACAGGGGAGAAGCCCTATGAATGTAACACATGTGGAAAAACCTTCTCTCAGAAGTCAAACCTCATTGTACATCAGAGAACACACACAGGAGAAAAATCTTACAATTGAAGTGGATGTTAGGAGTGTCGAGCTGCACTTCAGCAGCTATTATACAAGAATTCACGCTGGCAGAAGCTCTGTTGACATCCTGAATGTTCAGGAACCTTCTTCCACACAAACTGGCCTTATTTTACTCCAAAGTAGACTGCAACAAACGCAGGACAGTCTTGTTAAGTGACATTCCATTGAATGTCACCAAGCAAATACTGGTATAAAACATTACAGATTTTTTTATTTTGTAAAAGTATCTTTGTTTACTTTTTTAGCAAAAATACAAACTAGGTTATGTCAGAATTTATATTAAAGAGAAACCTTTCAATTTGAGGTATATAGCTTGAAGATTATTTTTAGAAGTAATACAACATTAGAAGTTGAGTTTTGGGTTTTGATGCCGTATTTATCTTTGGGAAACATAAGAAATTGTAATTTATAGAAGTATATTGTGCCATGTAAAGCTTTAAAAACAAAAAAAAAGTAAAATGAAAAAATAGACTTACAAGAAGTTGCAGTCGTACATAGAATTCTCACGTGCCCTCCAGCAAGCTTCCTCTGTTGCCGTCTTCCACAACCACGGTATATTGTCAAGCACAGGGAGTTGATGGTACCACAGTACTAAGTCACATACAGTCTTTATTCGCACTTCAGTTTTTACATGCAGTTCTGTGAAATTTTATCACTTAATAGTTTGAGTAACCATCAACACAGCTTACAAAATCGAAAAGAAATCTGGAGTTTCTGTTGCATTAGAATTACAAGGGAATCACGATTTCATCATGAGAAGTTCCCTTGTGTTAATCGTACTGCAGCCCTCATTCTGGCAATCATGTGAATATGAAGCTTTTTAAAAGCAGAAATAAACTGAGTAATTAGGGCCACAGCCTTAAATCCTTATGTGAAGCGTCCCTCAAGTGTGCAGGATTTGCGTATCCACATACGGTACCTTATATAAACTATATGTGCTTCATATGCATCATGCAACCTAATCTAGTTGTGAACACAGAACAGACACCCCTAATTTGGCAGTTGTTACCATATCAGGCACATCGCCCATGTGTGTAAGGGCTGAGCAGTTTGTAAAAGGAGGCCCACAGAGCTCACATGTAACCATTTAGAATGTATAAATCAAAATAGCAAAGTGGCAAATAGAATGTATTCAGTGCAGAGGGATATCTGGTCCCTAGTCTCATTTTCCCCATTCACCCATGGTTCATGTCAAACCAGGAGGTGCCTTGAGTGTACATATGTGAGTCCTCTAGTCCTCAGCCCAAATTTTATACAAACCCTCTGCAAGTAACTGCCCTCTAAGACAGAGGCCAGTGTAGCCCTTGGAGATTTTTGGCTCTGTGAGAAGGTGGATTGAGACTGGAGTGGGTGGGGCTGGAGTGGGGCATTTATTGACTGACAGGGTATAAAGGTGGTATAATAAATTACACCATCAGTCAGATTACACAAACCAGGTTACAGAAACGAATAATCTTAACTTGCACAAAGAGTATAAGCTTACATCTTAGGAAACTAGGAAAAGGAGCTGATTAAATCCAGCATAAACAAAACAAAAGAAATAATACTTCGAGCAGAAATCAGTAGAACCAAAAGTTAGTTATTTGAAAAGGTCAGTGAAACTGATAAACATCTTTGCTAAATTAACTAAGAAAAAGAGAAGATACAAGGTGCTGACAAGAGAATGAAGGAAAGCCATAACAACTGATTCCATGGACATTAAAAAGGATAATAATACTATGGACTGCTCTCTGTCCACAAATTTCACAACCTAGATGAAATGAAATAGACCAGTTCCTTGAAAGACACAATCTGCCAAAACTCACAGAAAGATCTAACTAGGCATATAGCTGTTAAAGAAATTGAGTTAATACTTGATCTTCTAAATCAAAGAGTGTCAGGCCCAAATGTGTTCATTAGTGAATTCTACCAAACACTTCAGGAAGAAGTGATACCATTTCTCTACAATCTCTTCCAAAAAGTAAAAGCAGAACTACTTCTTAACTCTTTCTGTGAGGCCAGCATTGCTGTAGTAGCAAAACAAGGCAGACATTACAAGAAAAGGAAACTGCAGACAGAACTCTATGTCTTGGAACATAGATGCAGAAATCCTCAACAAGTCGTTAGCAAATTGAATCCAACAGTATATATTTTCACACCATGACCAAGTGGGGTTTATTCCAGGTATGCAGTCCTGGTTCAACATTTGATAATCAGTTCATGTAACCCATCACATCAACAGGAAAAAGAAGAAATTACCGTATGATCATACCAATAGGTGCAGAAAAGCATTTCACAAAGTCTTAACCCGTATTCACAATAAGAAATCTCAGCATACTAGGAATACAGGGAATTTCTTTAACTCGGTAAAACACGTCTGCAACAGCCCCATAGGTAACATCATACTTAATGGTGAGAATAGATGCTTTCCTGGTAAGATAAGGAGGAAGGAGGCCCCTTTGACCACTCTTTTTCAGCCTCCTTCTGTAAGTCTTTGCTAACACAGTATGACAAAATAAACTTGGATTTGGAAGGAAGAGATAATAAAACTGTCTATATTCACACATGACATGATTCTGTAGGTATAAAATTCCAAGGAGTCAACAATAGAATACCTTGACACTGGTAAGCAATTATAACAAGGTTACAAGGTACAGTGATTGAGTGAGTGGTAAAAAGAAATGAGCTCACAGGAACAGAAGACATTCATGTTGCTAAATGAAAAGAGCCAATCTGAGAAGGCTTTACACTTTGGTTTCCATCTGTAGTGCATTCTGCTAACAGCAGAAGCATATGGAGACAGTAAAAAGATGAGTGATAGCCAGGGGTTTGGGGCAAGGCAGGGAAGGTTGAATAGGTGGGTTGTAGAGGATTTTTAAGACAGTGAAACAATTTTGTAGGGTATTATAATAGTAGATACATGTAATTTATTTGTCATTGCCCATAAAGTGTAAAACACAAAGGGTAAACCCTGAGGTAAACTGTGGACTTAGTTAGTAATAGTGTATCAATATTGGCTCATCAGTTGTAACAAATGTACCACCCTAATGCAAAATTCGAATAATGGGACTGTAGCAGTGGGTAGAAGTAAAGGGGGTATATAGGAACTCTGTACTTTCTGCTCAATTTTTTTGTAACTCTAAAACTATTCTTAAAAATAAAGTGTATTAAACAACCCTGCCTGGATATAGCAGTGTAGATGAATCTGTGAAGCTGTTTTCTTCTATACTTAAAAAATTAAGAACTCACATTATTCAGTACCAGTTTTCCCATGGTGGGAGGCAGGAATGCATTCTCAGAAATCGCATATTGACAGCCACTAAACCTATTTTCAGTTATAGCTTTCCTGCTCTTGAAAGCCTTATTATCTTTTTTGGAAGTATCATAAATGTCTTACCTCTCTTCATAACATCTTGTTTCTGTATTACGGTTTTTGTTTGTCATAGGTTTCTGCACTGAAAATATAATCAACATTAATGAACATTTGAGATATTTTTATAGTCTTTGGAATATTCTAAATTATAGTAACTGTGGCCTGAAATCAAGTCCTCGTATAATGGACTCTTTTACATCTGAAACCAAGATGGAATCCCACCACCAACCGAGTGAACAGTAGGCAGTTAATACACTTATCATAATGAACAGGATGGTCCATCCAAGATGAAGGTCACCATCTAAGATGTAGTTCATTTAGTTATCATTAACTAATTGTTCTTGACTGACTGACTGGTTCTGTGATATGACAAAGGCCCCTTGGGACAGAGCTGCCAGTTGTTGCCAGTCCTGCCTTTTGACCACTGTACTGCTACCTTTTTGGGATGTCACTGTGTCTTCCCACCCTAAAAAGCTTTTGTCCCTAAGAGAGAATTGTTAATTGGCCATACCCCAGGTGACTTCCCTTTGGGCTCAATGTGGCTGTGAAGCTCCTTCCTGTAAAGGCAGTGACAACACTGTTCCCTAACTGCATTTGCACCCCACCTACCAAAGATCTGGCTAGAACTCTGTGGTTACTGCATAGTCTGGTGACCATCCCTGACTGCTCAGGGTACCCATGCATAGCATGGTTTGTTATTATGTACCGCTGGGATGGGCCTGCAGCTGTCCTTTGTGAAATTTTGGAAAGGTAAGACAACCAGCTCCGGGAGGATAAGCATGTCATTCCAGTTGTCTAACGCGCTGTTGCTCAGGTAAGGGCAGGAGCCTTCCCTCTTTCCTCTGCTATTCCTTCCCTGCTGCCATTGTGCACACATCTGATGCCCGATGGTGTTGAGATGCACATTTATGGTATCCTGTGGCTCAGATGGTGATAAGAAAAGAGGTCCCTTCCAAATCGCCAGAGAAAGTAGCTCAAATGCTCTTCTGATGCAAAACCTTTAGCCAGTGAACCTGAGGTCTGCTCAGCACTGCAGTTTTATCACTACTCCAAGGGTCTAACCTTGGAATTATGGAGCTTAATGGCTTTGACCTGGGCTATAGACAAATGACCTTACTGTTTGTGAACCCTGACCCCCGGGAGATTGACTGGCATTCCCTGGAGGAAGTGACAACTGCCAAAGAGGCCAACTGCTGGGCGCTGGTGCTTTCCTTTCTGACCACCCAGGTCCATGCTACAGGTGACGAAAACAGAAACCTGCGACTTTACATGGCTAGAAATCCAAAATATTCTGAGGGAATTTGTACAGAGAGAAAGGAGAGAGAGAAGATGATGGGCATGGTAGAAAAAAAGAGACAACCATACAGAAGATGATCAGCCAACCACCGAGTCCTGCTGCTCCAGTCTTCCCCCTGTGCCTGTGTTGGAAAGAAATTCTCATCCTCTTGTTTAGAGGGGAAAACACCCACTCTGTGCCTCAGCAAAGGGGATTATTCGAATGCGACTTAAGCCCAGGATCTTTAATCTGTAAGAAGCAACTATTACCATGGAGCAGGCCCATGGCCTTGAAGATCCTGACTGGAAGATCTCTGGGGAAGGAAATTTGTAAATTTGATCAGAGTAAAGAAAAAACCCCTGAGGTCTATCTAATGACAACAAAAAGGAAAGACACAGCAAGAAAGAATGAGGGGGCACCTGGGTGGCTCAGTGGGTCAAAGCCTCTGCTTCTGGCTCAGGTCATGATCCCAGGATCCTGGGATTGAGCCCCACGTCAGGCTCTCTGCTCAGCAGGGGGCCTTCTTCCCCTGCCCTTCGCCTGCCTCTCTGCCTACTTGTGATCTCTCTCTGTCAAATAAATAAATCTTAAAAAAAAAAAAAAGAAAGAAAGAATGAGGAAGGGGCAGGGACTTGGATACAGGAAGAGAAGACCACAAAATGATGGAATTGACCCAATTGGGGGAACATACTTAAATAATTTATACAACAAAGACAAAAGGGCATGATTGGCTTTTGTACCTCTACTATTTAGTTTCTGAATTGATTTAAATATCTGCTGAAATGCACCATTGGCAAATTTCCATGGCCTTAAAACAGGGCTCAGATTACAGCTATATGGGCATTCCACTCAATTTAATCATGTTACTCCTTAAAATCTTAGATTTTACTGAATATAAAATAAAAGTTCCATAGACTAAATATTGGTGTTTCCTTAAAATTCACTTGTTGAAATCTAAACCCCAGTGTGATGGCATCTGGATAAAGTTTGGTTATGAGGACGGAGCCCTCATGAATGGGAGTAGTGCCCTAATAAGACTCCAGAGAACTCCCATGGCTTTTTGCCTGTGTGAGGACAGCACAGAAAGACTGCCGTCTGTGAACCAGGAAGCAGGCCCTCACCAGACCCTGATACTACAAGGCACCTTGATCTTGGACTTGCCAGCCTGCGGAACTGTGAGAAATAAATTTCTGTTGTTTATAAGCCACTTGGTCTCTGATATTTTAATAACCTGAACAATCTGAGACATTCAGGATAAATAGGTTCATTTTACCTTAACCAACAGAACTGTAGCCAAAGTTCTCCATGGTATGGCACCCTTTGACTTAAAGCACCATCCCATGGTAGGTTCTGATCCAGTGAATATAAACTTCAGCACTTAAACAATCGGTTGACAAAATGGGACCCCTCATGTACTGTACACCACAGTTGAAACCATTGTAAAGTCCTGTTTAGAGAAGAAGTGATTATCACTACTGCTTCTCCATTTAATAGTCCAGTATAGTCTCTTCTTAAACCTGGAAATGCTGATGGCACTTCACAGTGGATTACCGTAACCTTGGTGCTATGGCCCATCTGTTTAGGACCCAACACCACTTTACTGAAATTACTCCTTCTATCCCAATAGCCACCACTACATATTTTGTTCTCACAGATTTGGCTACTATATTCAGTGCCCTCTTCAACAGCCTCAGCCACAATTTGGGGCACAGTACACCTTTCCCAGGCTACCAGTGGGGTATCTCAGCACCTCTGCCTCTGCACATAGTCTTTGCAGGCAGTATCTTAATTGCATCCACATTTCTTCAGGAGCATAGGTATGACATTATACTGATGACATCCTCTTCTGAGGAGCTATTTCACACATTCATTGGCGACATACACATACAAAAGAATCACAAAAGTGGATAATTTATTTCCCCATACATATTTGCAAAGATCTGGCTCAGTATTGGTAAACCAAGGGCTGCTCCATCCCTGGCACTGTCAAGAGATAGCTATTGATGATTCTTTCTGTTGTGTGTTCTTAGCACACAGAATGTTAATGCAAATACATCGTTTAGTCCTTTTTGGGTTCTGCAAGCAACTTGTTCTCCACTTACAAGGTTCACTTAATTTACTAATGCTGTTACTTTCAAATTGACTCAACTTGTATAGGACCTTCTCCAAAAATAGACTCTAGAATCAATCCAGACTGAAAGCGACAGGCACTCCTGTCAATGCCCTTCCTTCCCTCTAGAGACCTTAGCAATCTCCTCTCATGCCTCCTGGAGTTTGTAGACCATCCATCATGGCCATTAATTGCCTATGAGCTTCTGGCATGAGAAACTACCTTCTTCGGCCCTGCCGTATACACCACTGGAGCATCAGTTGTTGGTCATATACTGGGCACTCGGTACATAGAGCCTGAGCTTTTTCTTTCTCAGTCTGCTGGTCATAAGCTTCTCATGAGACTATAGCTGTGAACTGAGGACAGTAAGAGGGTAGAATATAGGCGTTAGTAGAGGTCATGGGCATACTTGAGTTTTCAGAACCTGCTGGAGACTTATCTTGTATATGCTGTTTCATTAAATGATGAAGGGCTGCTTGAGTACTCAGTTGTATGGCTTGGTGGATCATACAACACCCAGTTCTTGATGGGCAGTTCAGGATACATGGTAACTTGGTAGCCTGGGGTTAAGTGTTCAGTCTTAACACTGTGGCCCATCAGGCATGCCAAAAGCTGTTTCTCAAAAGAATAGTTGTTTACAGAGGATGCATGGCTTTGCTTAAAGAATCCTAAGGGTATGCGCTGTGGTTCACATATAGTTGCCTGCCAAAAACTCTAAGCAGGCCCCTCCACTATCAATACTTCAAGCAATGTTAGATCTGCTGGTTAATACAGCCCAAATGGCACAGCAGTGTGCTTGGCAGCTCGGATCTGTTGCAGAACAGTCTCCTGTTCTGGACCCTACTCAAAATTGGTAGCTTCTCTGTTCACTTAGTAAATGGCTTGGAGTAGCAGGCCCAAATGTGGTGTATACTGTCTTCAAAATCCAAGGTGGTGCGATAATGGTTGTACCTCTTTCCTATGGGTAGGAGGAGCAACTCATTCTTTACCTTAGAAGGAATACCTTGGCATCCCCTACAACACTGGACCCTTAGAAATTTTACCATGGTGGCATTCCCCTGCCTTTCTGTGGGATTAGATCCCACCCTGAAGCAGACAGGGGTCTTACCAATGTGTCTTGAGTATTTGCTACGTCCCTAGCACAGTAGGTTCAACCAGCATTATATCGCCAGTATAATGAATCAGCAAGACATCGGGTGGAAGATAAAGACAATCCAGCTGTCTGTAGACTAGACTGTGATATTGGGCTGAAGAGTTGATAAGCCCCTGAGGTAGGACAGTGAAGGTGTATTGCTGGCCTTGCCAGCAGAAAGCAAACAGTTTATGATGGTATTTACTAATAACTATAGAGGGGAAATAAAGCATTTGCTGCTAAATAGCTTCACACCGGGTGACAAGGGAAGTGTTGATTTGTTGTTTTATCTTGTCTCCATAGTTTTTCCTTTTCTGTAAACTGTTCCCTTTCCTACTGTAACTTTTTACAGAGGTGTTATTTAGCATATGAAATGTCTTGCTTATTTTCTTTATATTCCCTCCTTAGAATGTAAATACCATAAAAACTGGGAGTTTATTTTAGTTAGTACTATAAATACAGTGCCTAGGTTACGGCACATTGTAAATATTCAGTGGATAAATGTCAAATGACTATTTGTGTTTATATTGGATCATGAATTAAAGTGTACTTCTTGCTATAAATTGAGTTAAAAATATTTGCAAACTTTAGCAGGTTTTTACAAAGTTAAACATAGTCTGGTGTAATCCAAGCACTGCACTCCTAGGTAATTACTCAACTTATTTGAAAACTTAACATTTACACAAAAGCCTGCAAATGAATACTTATACCAGCTTTATTCATAATGTCCCAAATTGGAAGCAACCAAGATACCCTTCAGTAGATGAGAGGATAAACAAACTGGCATATCCATACAATGAAATACTATTCAGTGATTTAAAAAATGGTGTGTTAAGCCACCAAAAGTCATGGAGCAATTTTAAATGCATATTAGTTAAGGAAGCCAGTCTGAAAGAGCTACTTGTTGTATGATAGATTTTTATTTTTATTTTTTTACAAGATTATATTTATTTATTTGACAGAGAGCTCACAGGCAGAGAGGCAGGCAGAGAGAGAGAGGGGGAAGCAGGCTCCCTACTGAGAAGAGAGCCCGATGTGGGGCTCAATCCCAGCACCCCGAGACCATGACCTGAGCTGAAGGCAGAGGCTTAACCCACCCAGGCATTTTTATATGACATTGGAAGAACCAGATTTATAGAGACTAACATTTAGAAGCCTTCAAGGGGTGGTTGAGAGGGCTGAACAGATGATTCACAGGAAATTTTTTCAGTGGTGAAGCTATTATTCTGTAGGATACCATTATGGTGGACACATGACTTTACGCATTTGTTCAGACCTGTAGGACTTTACAGTATAAATAAGGAAACTTAATGTAGGCAGATTTAAAAAGCTATTGAGGGGTTCCAAGGATACCAGGAAGGATTGTAAGCTAATTATGGAACCACCTCATTGAAGGAGGTGGAGGGTGACGTGTGCTGATTTAAGTAACTATGGAAATGTGTGGAGACTATAAGCCTCAAGACAAAGAACTACACATAAGCATTCTACCCTAGTTGATAAAGTTGTTTTCCATGGGGTACAGGTTAATGATACTGGTACTGCTATACATTTACACTGGGATGGAACAATTAAGTAAATGTGTAGCAGATGGGAAGAGCTAGGTTTATCACTGTTGCATTGGGACGTTACAGATGGGCAAGAAAAGGATGCTAGAGTGATCCATGTGGTAGTGGGTGAGAGTTGGAAAAACCAATGTGAACTCATATTTAACTGAATATAGATACATATGCTTGCATATATAAGTTTTTATGTTTATATACACAGTGCATTATTAACTGTATTATACACAAAATATATCTTTTTCTCTGTCAGCTAAGGATATAAGTGCACCAATGTTCTAGAAGCAGTATGTACATGCAGTGCCCAGATCTTAGTTTCTAATACCATATTCCATATTTAATCTCCAAATAAGGACAATAACAAAGTCATACTTCCTCCATCTAACATTATACAACTATCCAGGGTACAGTTGGAAAAAAGTCTTACACTCCTTCTGTTAAATTCATTACTGAGAACTTTGTTTTTGGATTGCTCAATGCTAACATATGCAAATTCATTTGATATTAATATATTGATCATGTACCCTACAAACTTATCGTGATCATTTATTCTGATGTTTTTGTCAGGTTCCTAAGAATTTTCTAAATAATAAGGTCACATCATCTGCAGACAGAGATAGTTTTACCACTTTATTTCCTCTGTGGATCACTTTTATTCTATTTTATTGCC
Organism: Lontra canadensis; assembly: GCF_010015895.1. NCBI lineage: Eukaryota > Metazoa > Chordata > Mammalia > Carnivora > Mustelidae > Lontra > Lontra canadensis. The sequence goes on from NW_022631079.1 coordinate 4,757,657, forward strand.
TAATTGCCCTGCCTAGGCCCTTAGTACAATATCATAGTACAATATTAACTTTGAGTGGTAAGAGTGGTGTGAGGGCAAATAAAAATTAAAAGGACGACGTTTAATATTCCTCTAAAAATCAAGAGACATCTTTCTTTGTATTTTCTTTTGTAAACTTATAAATTTTTTTCCTGCCCTTTTGAGAATGAACATAAATCTTCTTAAATTCCTCTTGGCAGTTTTACAACCTAATATGTCTTTCTCAAGGACCTCAGAACCATCTCTTTGAACGTCTAAGATCAAGGTCTGATAGTGTGCAGCTCTGCTGAGGGCTCTCTTCTTGGCTTGCAGACAGCTGCCATCTTGCTGTGTCCTCTCTGGCTCTCTTGAGTGTTGACACCTGGAGAGAAAGAGAAAAAGCTCACTGTCGGCTCTCCTTATAAGGTCACTAATCTTATTGGATCAAGACCCCACCCTTATGACCTCATTTAACTTTACTTCTTTCTTCAAATATAGCCACATGATGAGTTAGGTCTTCAGTATACACATTTCATGGGACACAAATATTCAGGCCATAACAGCCCTCACGCTTACTATCCAATATTTTTTAAATTACTGGTTCTGTCCAATCAGCAGCTAATAAATAGTTTGCTCTTGTAGACTTGGCTAGCATGTCCTATTCAGTGCTCATTTTAATAGCCTTTCAGTTGCAGTTTACCTTCAGTTCCCAAGGGACACAACACACCTTTTTCAGACCACTCACAGCATACTTCAGTGGTTCTGCCATTCTTCTCAATCTTGGCAGACAAATTATTAACTGCACCACTCTTTGTCCAGGTGGCTGACATTGCTGCACAGGTAGGACATGATATTGGTGATATCCTTCTATGAGGAGATTCTTTTGACACACTCATTAAAGACATAGAAATCCAATATCTTTTAGTCTTTTGGGGGTTCTAGTGATAACATAATCCTCATCTATAAATTTTGCTTACTGTCACTGCTGTTGCTTCTTACAAATTAACTCAGTTCAAGTGGGGCTCTCTCCAGCCAAAAAACTCTAAGATCTGTCCATATTAAAATCAACAGGCACTTTTGTGAGTGCTTAGAAACTCCTTCATTAAAGAGACTTTGACATCCTCATGTCATGCCTCCTAGAGTCTTGGACCACATATCATGGCCATAAGTTGCCCAAGAGCTTCTGATAGAAGAGACTGAACCTTTTAGCTTCATGCTGTACGTCATTAGAACAACAAATTACTAGCTATATCCTAGGGTATCTCAGAGATAAAGGCTCTCAGAGACCCTAAGCCTATGGCCCTCCACACGCAGATGCCCATTATACTTGGATCATGGAAACAACACCTCACAAACTTCACTAGCTACCAGTGCCTCTTTAATATAGGATGGAGCCAAACCTGGGATCTCTGGCCTAATCCACCTGCAGTGGTGGGGGTTGCCTCCCCTGTCCCCAGTCCATTGCCAAATACCATGGTGCAAGAGGAGGCCACCTCTCCTCAAGACCCCCGAACTGCCTGGAGAGTCCCTTGGGATTAGTCAAATGAACAATAATAGGAGTTTGTTGGCACTACTATTCATCATAAAGATGATATAACTTGGTGGGATGTTGGTGTTTCCATCCCTCACTCGGGAGGTCTTTGATTAAAGGATGAGACCCAAACAAAAGTCAACAAAATTAGCCAAACTTCAGGTAGTCATTTTAGCACTGGATGCTTCTGCCAAAAAAGAGTCCCATCTCCACATTTATTATGAACTATGGAGACATTCCTTAAGAGCTGACCCCTTCAAAGAACTCTGGGAATCTCTTGCTCACAGATGTTCAAAATATAATATAAATTTAAAAATATAAATAAAAATCCTACATCTCAGGGTGTCTGCATGGTGCAGTCTTAAACAGACCTTTGGTTTGGACTCATGTCTTGATCTCAGGGTCATAAGATCGAGCCCCATGTTGGGCTCCTTGCTCAGCATGGTGTCTGCCTAAGACTCTCTCCCTCTCCTTTTGCCCCCCCCCCAATAAATAAATATTTTAAGAAATCACATGTCTCTATATATACTAACACTGTGATACAAGGATTTCCCAGGACATTCCTCTTTCCCTTCAAAGTACAAGACAGTACTAGTTGTATCCAAAGCACATGTTTTATCTTTCAAAAATACACAATTCTGGGAGAGACATAATTGTCTTCTCAAACAATTCCTCTTCAAGTTCTGGTCCAGCAAGTGGACCCTTAAATGAACTTCTAACAAGTACCTTAAGGAGCAATTAGGATGGAAAACTAGTGGGGTACATAAGTGAAGGCAAACCTGAGGCAATGGTGTTGTGAGTTGGAGTTGGTTGAAATTGAATATATCAGCAAAGTAAGCATGTAAGGTGGGGTACAGGCCATGGGAGACCAAATGACAAGTCTGGCAATTTCTGATTCCCACTGTGTGGGTAGCCTTCTTGGGTAAATCAGTTTAACCAGAACCCTTCATCATCTGTAACTGATCACTCTGGATATCTGATTGGTTTTTCATCCTCCAGGTGATGTTTGATCACCTTGGCCTGTCTTTAACAAGATTCTTGTTAGGTTGATTTAGCCTAAGCCCTCCTTAACCCTGATGTTTCCTTTTAGTAATTTTCCATCCACTGACCCCAACCCTGCTCTTTGACTATAAATTCCTACTGCCCATGCTGCATTTAGAATTTAGCCTGGTTGTGTATTGAGATCTCTTTTTCCCTACTGCCACAGCCCTGAATAAAATCTGTTTGCTTATTTGTTTGTTTTTGGCTTCACTGTCCAGCTCTGTTTCTTCCTTGACAAAACAATTATTTGGCCATATTTCCATGAGTAAGTGCTGTTCTGTTCTAGATAATCCCACTTCTGATGTCAATTGATTTGGAGATCCCAAGACCATCCTTGGGTTCAGTGATTTGCTAGGAAGTTTTACAGGACTCAGCATACAGTCATACTCATAGCTAAAATTTTTCCAGCAAAATTAGCAAGGGGGAATGGTTCATGGCCAATGTCGAGAGGAAACTGGACATAAGCTTCCAAAGGTTCTCTTCCAGTAAAGTCACATAGGATGTGCTTAATAACTCCAGCAATGAACTAGGATAGCACATGTGGAATGTTTTCCACCATGTAAGGTCATTAGAATCTCTGTGCTCACAGTTTTTATGGAGGCTGGTTATGTATGTCCCTCTGCCTGACACATACTAAAATTCCAGATTCTCAGAAGGAAAGTAGGTGTTCAGCATAAACCATATTGTTTGTACAAAGAAATTTAGGCACACAGTAAGCCACTTTTTAAAAAAAAGATTTTATTTGTTTATTTGACAAGGTAGAGAGAGGGAGAGCACAAGGAGGGACAGCAGCAGGCAGAGGGAGAGGGAGAAGCAGGCCCCCTGCTGATCAGGGAGCCTGATGCCGGGACTCAATCCCAGGACCCTGAGATCATGACCTGAGCTGAAGGCAGTCTAACCAATTGCGCCACCCAGGCGCCCACATGTAAGCCACTTTTATCAGGTAGATTGTAGGAACACTTGAGAAGTCCAAGTTCTCAAGCCCTTTCAAAACCCAAGTTCCCAGGTACTAGCCATGGGCAAACCTTATAAGCAGGCCTTCTAAGGACAGCCGTCTCCATCCACTTAAATGATAATATGACTTCAATACATTTTTAGTTTGCAAGTTTGCAATGCTTTCAATGATTCAGCCTTTTTGTGGTTAGTTATGAATTCTGACGTAATGCAGTTATGAGATTATTGTTTCAATTTTTGCAGTACTTGGTATTATCTGTTTTTATCTGCATATATTTGAATCCTAAAATGCCAAAATGCAAGTGTAAATCATGCGATAGATTTTCTAAAAGGTGGACATTGATTAAGAAAGGAAAAATTTCCTTTGAAGGTTTCTGTCCAGGATGCAAAGATAGTAGTCAGGTATAAACCAGCATATACTAATAGTTTAACCTAAGAGTTGTATTATTTCCTCAACTAGTTCTATAGAAAGTGACAAAATAAATTTACTATTACGAGGAATTCAGATTGAGATACAGTAATTTTAGCAGAAGTTGTAAGCACCCTGTATGCTGTACATCATCAACAGTCTCTCAGCTCAGATAGACTGTTTGAATGTACTGCTGACAGAAGTGTTTTCTGATTCTGAAGTTGCAATCAGAATTTCAGGTGCCCGGATGAAATTAACAACAAAAATAATAGCTTCACTTATGATTACAGAGATTATCAAGGATCAAATGGTGCCACCTTTTTACAGCATCGCCATGGATTCAATTAATTACAATGTAGAAAATAAATATTTTCCCTTTGCTTCTGTGCTGCTTTTGGTGGAGCTATAATAATTCCTATATATACCTATACTAATACAGATTTTGGTGGATGTTTGCATAAAGGTGCAGAAATGTTTATTCCAATTTGAAACAAAGCATGAATGATTCTATGGAAGATGTGGGCTGTTGGCTGTCATATGCCTCTATGCATGATACCTGCTGTTCAAATAGCTTTTGATATTCTCTCTATACACGTTGAAGTAATTGAATTTATGCTGTGTTTGAGTTGAGTGACTAAGAGATTTATGTGATTTTTGTTGGCATCCAGTATTCTTCACTTCTCTTGCATTCAGGAACCCTCTGGTTCTCTTTAACAAACATAGTTAAGAGAGTTCTGTTTATTTAAAGTACTGAAATCATATTTCAAATCTCAAGAAAATGTCCCAGTATTCTTGTTGACTATTTTTTCTTGTTGTCTTTTTAGATAATCCATTGAGTGAAACTAATTTGCTTATCTCTTGTTTATAGTTTTCAGTATCTTCTTAGCAACAGGATTATGGAAACTGAAAGGAAAGCAAAAAGTATTATTAAATATTCCAGTTTTCAGTGGAACCTGAAAGCATCAAAGGAAGAATTGATGAAATCTTCGTGTCAAGCTTGTTCTTAAAAGGGAAAACAATGCTTATAAATAGGAAATAAATTGACTTGTGGATAATCATCATTGTACTTGCCATGACTGTCTTTTGAAATGAGTTTCATCTCTTGCAGAATTTGATTTTTTTTTTTACATAAATGTTACTAAGTGCTTTTCCAGCATGGGAACAAGTGAATTATCACGTGTAGTTTTAAAGAGGAAGGGAAAAATTGTCAAAGATTTAAAAAAGTTCTCTTTTGTCAGTGGACAACATTTTTAAAAGTCATTAATCAAGAGAGCCAATGTAATTTTGAAGAATGGGAAAGGCAAATTATGCCATGAAAGACGGTATTATGTATTTCTGCAATCAGATTTTGAAGAGCAATTCCCAGTGTTAACTTCATGCCACACATAATGCTAAATCGGGTGTGTTTTCTCATCAGTGAATGTCCAGAAGGACAAAACGAAATGCGAGAGACATGGATACTGTTTAAGATACGTTACAATGTAAACGGAACACAGACTGTCTCTGGAAGAAATTCTGCAAGTGCATTCTGCAAAACAAGGAACTGCTAGGAGAGCCCATCTTTCAGGGAAAAAACCTAGTGAATAGATATGTATTTAGATACTTAAAAAATTTCGGGTAAACAACGAATAAAAATAGGGGCGCCTGGGTGGCTCAGTGGGTTGAAGCCTCTGCCTTCCGCTGGGGTCATGGTCCTAGGGTCCTGGGATCGGGCCCTGCATCGGGTTCTCTGCTCAGCAGGGGGCTGGCTGGCTTCCCCTCCTCTCTCTCTGCTTGCCTCTCTGCCTAGGCATTTGTGATCTGTCAAATAAATAAAATCTTAAAAAATAAAGAAATAAAAATAAAACTGTATTACCGGTAGGTCCCCTGCTTATACCTTATTTGCTAAATCAAGCAGTTCTACCCAACGTCTCCCAAATCTGAAGGCCGTATTCCAGCGAGGCGGCGCAGGTACTTGGGAAACTTGGTCTGCGCGGTGTGGCTGGACGCGGGAGTCGCCTCTAGCCTTCTGCGCATGTGCGCTGCGCCCCTCCCGTCTAGTTCGCGTCGGCGGCCGCGGCCTCGCGAGAAGACCGTCCCGGATGCTTCCGCGGCGCGGCGGCAGGTGGGCAATGCGCACCGGTGAGCCCCGGGGGCTTGGGCGTGGGTGACCCTTTAAACGGGAGGTTCCCCGCGGAGGGGCGGGTGACGGAGGAAGAGGCTTTGGTGCCAGAGCTCGGGGTGAGTCCTGCTCCGTCTTCATGCATCGAATGCGAACAAGCACGTCCCACCGCTTGTTACCGAGCCAAGCTTGGTGTTTTGATCTCCGACGTGAGGGCTCGGCCGAGGCGTCGGTAAGACCGGCGGAAACCGGCCTCGGGGCGCTAGTCGCCGGGCGCTTCTCTTTTGGGGGGAACGTTGTTCTTCTCCACTCACGGTTCCTCTTCGTCTTCCAATTCACCTGTGGTCAGTGTAGCGTCCCCATGGCAACCGCGTGCCGGGCCGGGGAGGTGATTAGAGCGAGCCCCAAGGTGGCGTAGAAGGACCTGCCTCATCCTCTGCCCGCATCAGACCTGGGCGTGAGGCAGACCCAACAGCAAACAGCTGCAGGAGCCCCGACCTTGTTTCTGGAGAACCTGTGAGCCTGGCACCTGAGTGGAGGCATCCGGGCCCCGCTCACCCGCTGCACCCTTCCCCGTTCCCTCAGTAGCAGCACTTGGCGTTTACGGAAGGTCCAGCTTGTGATTGAGGGAGACGGAAGGTCCAAGAGCTTTAGATCTTGGATGGGGATTCCAACTGGCTATGCCCGGTTTTCCCGGAACAAGGCAGCTCTTGTGAGGAGGAGGGTTCCAGGAGCAGGGACCCCACCTAAGACGCCAGTCAGTTGGTCCCAGACCTCAGTAGAGATCCAGAGTGAAGGGGAAGGGACAAAGACTTGCTCAGCCGGAAACAGTTTGGGTCCTGCTGCCAGAACCACGTTCATAGCCAGATTCTGGCAAACTGGGTGATGGTGGACGTATTTGGCCAGCTTTCAGGAGGGATGTCAGCTGTGGCTGGGAGAGTAGGGTAGGGTAACAGGAACCGAAGGTACTGCTTGTTGGAGAGCTGTGGGGCATCATGTGGAAGGAAGGGCTTAGCAGCCACAGAGGAGCAAACTGCCGCCTCCATCCCTTCATCTTTCCTCCGCTCTCAGATTCTCAGCGGCTGGCTCACTACAGCACAGCCAGCGCCATCCCTCTGTCCTGAGATGATAGAATCTGAGATGGAACTGCAGGGAAGGTCTTTAAGGCTTACCTATTTGTGCTCTGCTTAAATAGATATAGAATAAATAGGGATAGGGTGGGAAGGAAATGGGTCTTCTTTCACTTACCTGCTCCTACTCACGCATTTTGTTATGGGAGAAATAAGAGTAGACTTTGAATCGCTTGATGGCCCAGGCAGCTGTTTCCTGCTTTGACAACAGATAAGTCAGAACCAGTTTGTTGTTTTTAATCAAAAGGTAATGTTTGAGGGGCGCCTGGGTGGCTCAGCGGGTTAAGCCTCTGCCTTCGGCTCAGGTCATGATCCCAGGGTCCTGGGATCGAGCCCCTTGTCGGGCTCTCTGCTCAGCAGGGAACCTGCTTCCCTTCCTCTCTCTGCCTGCCTCTCTGCCTACTTGTGATCTCTGTCAAATAAATAAATAAATAAATCTTTAAAAAAAAAAAAGATAATGTTTGAGAGGCTGAAACAGTTAAAGCAAACTCCTTTTCCCACCCCTTTGGAAAAAGACCAGCCCTTAAAACCCCACCCCTTTTTTCAGAAACTAGTAGGATTCTCTGGTTTATAATGACCATTATAACTTGAAATATTTTCGCTCAGCATCAGTTTTAATGAAAGCATTACGTTCCATTCCTTGACTTTTCCTAATTTGTTTATTTAGTGTGCTGTGTTGTTTACATTTTTCTGTTTTTAGAGCATACATTGTTAGTAAATCAGGAGAAAACAAAACATTTTTTTAAAGATTTTATTTTTAAGTAATTTCTACACCCAACATGGGGCTCTAACCTTACAACCCCAAGATCAAGAGTTGGTTGCCCCACCAGTTGAGCCAGCCAGATGACCTGAAAACAGATGTTTTTGTGTTTAAAAACTGGTGTGTCCAAGCACTATGGAACTGTGCATGGGCTGTTCCCTCCCTTCCTGTCCTCCTTCTTGTCCTTTCTCAAGGCATCTCCGCTTCAGGGGTGTTTTGCCCACAGCTGTGTGGAGTTTTTCAGGCTGACGGCATCTGTCATGTTGGTTCTTTCCTTCTCAGCTGTACCCTCACGGTTATCCACACTCTTCAGGGCCAGCAGAAGATGATCACATCCCAGGTGAGCTGTTCACTTGTTCACAGTTTTGCCTAACAGTGATTGTTATATGTAAGGTTTATAAAATGTCTGTACCTTCATATGAAATAGTAGAAATGAAATAGTGGAAATCAGGGAAAATGCAGAGCACAGGTCAACAGATCACAGTACATGGGCCAAATACAGCCTGCTGCTTATTTTTCTGCGGCCCACAAACTATGAACTTTTAGGTGGTCGAGAAACAAATCAAGAGTAGTAGTTTGTGATGGGAAATTGTATGAAATTCAGATTTCAGGGTCTATATAAAGTTTTATTGGGACCCAGCCATGCTCATTCATTTGTGGTTGTGGCTGGTTTCCTATTACAGGGGTAGAGCAGAGTGGTTATGACAGAGACTGTGTAGCTCGGCAAGCCTGAAATATTGATTATGTGGCCATTTGCCAGAACTGTTTGCAGTTTGCTGACCTCTACTACAGTAGGGCAAAGAGGCCTTGTAGATAAATGATCACATCTTGTGATCTTACTGAGTTTTGAAACCAGAACATAAGAAAGTTTTTTGATAAGCTTCATTTGGTGGCATTATGTACCTTCCAGTGACAGTCCTGCAATGATAAAAAGAAGTGGTGGGCATAGAGTAATTCTTGTCCAGTTCAGAGGAAAAGTTGAATTGCACATGAATTGTGCCAGCATTAGGGCTCATGGCTGTCAAAGGAGCAAGTTTGGGCAGACCACAGTGATCCAGGGTAATCAATAGGATGAGATAGGCTTTGTGACAGTCCTGGGGATTGGGCAGTATCTAAATTTTTGCAGTCTGGTGAGTGACTCTCCTCTTTCAATTCACACTTGAACCTTTTTAAATTGTAGAACTCAGTTGCACTTAACACACTCACCATGTTGTGCAACCGTAACCACCCTTCCTTCCAGAATAGTTTCATCACACCAAAAAGAAAACTTATACCTTTAATGAGCAGTGCCATAATTAATGAGCAAATTACTCCCCCGTCTCCCCAGCCTCTAGCAACCACTAATCTGCTTTCTGCTTATGGATTTGTCTATTCTGGATATCCCATATAAATGGAATCACATAATATGAAATCTCTAATGTGTGGCTTCTCTCACTTAATGTTTTGATACCTATCCATGTCGTAGCATGTACCACTACTTTTTTTTAATGGCTGAATGATACTCCACTGATGTGTAGTCCACCTTTTGTGTATCCATCAGTTGGTGGGCATTTGGAGTGATTCCATGTTTGGGTATTGAGAACAGTGCTGCTATGAACATTCATGTACAAGTTTTTTGTTTGAAGACCTATTTCACTTCTTTCCTGGAAGTAAAATTGATGGGTCATTCTGCATTTATTGTGAAACCACCAAACTCTTCTACAGCAAGATCCCTTGCAAGACCATATGAATTTTAGGTTAACCTTTCTATTTCTGCAAAGAAAAGGCTATTGAGATTTTAGTAAGGATTGCATTGAATCTGTGCATCATTTTGGGGAATATTGTCATTTTAACAGTATTAGGTTTTACAGTCCATGAACGTGAGGTGTTTTTCCATTTACTTAGGTCTTCTTCAGTTTCTTTCAGCAGTGTTTTGTAGTTTTTCAGTGTGCAAAGCTTATGCATCCTTGCTTAAATTTATTCTTAAGTATTCTTTTAGATGCTATTATAATGAAACCATTTTCTTAATTCAACTCTAATTTCTCTTTCAACTTAGTTGAAAGCAAGTAAGTGAAAACTGCTTGATTCGAAAAGGAGATGTTATCCATTCTCACCATCCATTCCTTCCTTTAATGTCTTGGGGGTTTTTGGGTCATGGGGGTGTTGCACCTTAGTAAGATTTTCCATATTCTTCGTGAGCATAATTTTTTGGTAAGGAATATGTAACTAGACATTTTTGGCCTAATATGAAATGCTCTATCCTTTATATTGAGAATTTAATCTGTTCTTATTTTGTTGTGGTTACTGATCCATGCTTTTAGCTCCTTCATCTTTCATTGTAATTTTATTCTCCACACTTTGTTCTTATGTTTTTTTTTTTTTAAGACTTTATTTGACAGAGAGAGATCACAAGTGGTCAGAGAGGCAAGCAGAGAGAGAGAGGAGGAAGCAGGCTCTCTACAGAGCAGAGAGCCCGATGTGGGACTCGATCCTAGGACCCCGAGATCATGACCTGAGCCGAAGGCAGAGGCTCAACCCACTGAGCCACCCAGGTGCCCCTGTTCTTGTGTCTTTTTTTTTTTTTTTAAGATTTTATTTATTAGAGAGAGAGAGAG